>NW_015091069.1:1414848-1439670 GCF_001431845.1 Calidris pugnax
ATCAGAGAATCCCTGATCCCCCTCCTCTGGTACAAACCCACTCAACACCCTACTCACAGCAGGTTTCTCCCCCTGCCCAGTGTCGCCCAGCATCTCCCAGCGCTCCAGCGCCCGGACAACTGGTGCTTTGCTGCTCACCTACCCCATCACTCCCAGCTCTGCTCGGGCAGGTCCTCCAGCACGTTTCCTGCTGCCAGGGAGCACCAGAAAGTACCAGAGAGCATGGTGTGCCTCTCCTGCAGCCTGCAGGCTGCCTCGGGGCTACTGTCTGGCTTCCTCACCTGGGCACAAGAAACAGCAGGGGCTCAAGATGCAGAGAATCAGTGATTATGACACCACCAGCGTGTCACAGAACGTGTCAGTGTGAGGACAGGGAGTAGAAAGCCCAGGGTGAAGGACATGGACCTGATGGAGAGGGTCCAGAGGAGGGCCACAAGGATGATCAGGGGGATGGAGCACCTCTGCTACGAGGACAGGCTGAGGGAGCTGGGGTTGTTCAGCCTGGAGAAGAGGAGGCTCCGGGGAGACCTAATAGCAGCCTTCCAGTACCTGAAGGGAGCCTACAGGAAGGCTGGGGAGAACCTGTTTACAAAGGCCTGTAGTGACAGGACGAGGGGCAATGGCTTCAAGCTGGAGGGGAACAGATTTAGTCTGGAGATGAGGAGAGGGTTCTTTACTGTGAGGGTGGTGGAGCACTGGGACAGGTTGCCCAGGGAGGTGGTTGAGGCCCCTTCCCTGGAGATATTCAAGGAGAGGCTCGATGAGGCCCTGGGCAACCTGGTCTAGTTGGGGGTGTCCCTGCTGACTGCAGGGGGGTCGGACTAGATGGCCTTTGGAGGTCCCTTCTGGCCTGGGCAATTCTATGATTCTATGATTAATTGGCACCCTACCGTTTGTCCACTTTGCCTTCTGTGTCCCTCCTGAAGCTCTTCTGAACATCTTTCTTTGGTGCAGACAACAAAAGACCTCACAAGTTAGCTGCAAATGTTTTCCCTTTATTCCTTATAGTCTTTTTGATTAATTGTTGAACTGTCTGTTTGGTTTCCTCTTCACCCAAATATCCCCATTTTCTTCTTGGACTGAGAGTTGAGGGGAAAAGCTGCTACTACCGTAGGTCAGAAAGTTTGAGCTGAGCTCCTGCCTCCTATTTTCTTCAAAATCCATCACTCCGGTGATGGTATTTTTTTGTTGTATTTGTTGATTAATTCAACTCTGAATCAAAATGCTCAGCTGTGAATTTTGCAAGAAGTTTAAAAATAACCGTGGAGCATATTGTGAAGGAAGCACTTTGAAGCCTCAGCCAAAACTAACAAGTTTTGTCAATCAGAATGTTTCCCCGTTGCTGAGGAACACTAATTAAGCTTTCAGTGGCAAATTGAACCTGCAGACAAAGAACATATTTCACACACATTTTCAGTGAAAAGGAGCCAATTTCTACCACCATCTTCTCTAGCAAGTACTCAGCCAAGTACTCCAGTAGTCTGCATCTTTATGTGTGTCTGTGTGCCCTCTGCCAGTTTAAATTCGGTAGCCTTCGAAACCTTCAAATAATTTTCTGTTTCTTGCTGATGCAGACTATTTATCTGGAATGCCCAGGTTCTTTGGTGCTGAGGAAGAGGATGGTCCAGTGGCAGAAAGCTATCAAAATATCCTAACTTTGTTTATTAGGTACCAAATACTGTAGAATCATTTTATGAGAAACAGAATAAGTCTGGTTTCTTTAATGCTGTTTTCTCAGCCGTGACATCTTATGACCTGACACTGTGTTTCCCTACTTGCCAGGCAAAATGCCAGTGTGTCAAAATTACTTCATTATCTATTGGCTGTTTACTGCTTAAAAGCCACTGATACAATGTGCATTTTTGTATTTTTGGTGTTCCAGGGGAAAAAAACCAACATACAAACAAAACATCAGAGCTGTCTGAATGAAAAGTACATGTTTTGCCCTTTGGTTCTCTTGCAAGCTGATCGTGATGGGGAGACTGTGGTTGCAAGTGTCAGGCTGGCCTGTGAAAAAGCAATTCTCTCCTGGATAATTTTGGCAGAGCAGCCTGACCTTCAAGAAACCATGACTAAGGATGGTCCTTTATCTTCTTATTGCCTGTTACAACATACAGTCTGTGACCAAGTCATATAATAGAGTGATCAAATGAAGTCCAGAGATTCACTTCTGAAAATTGCTCTCATGTAATAACAATACCCAGCACTTAGGAATTCTCCAAGTGAACTTGCTTTAAGGTGATGTTCATGTCAGTACAAACGTGGAGTCATTTAAAAGATGATTCCATGGTTAGAGTATGTTCAGGGCTGAGATTAGGTTTGAACACAGCTCAAGGAACTGACAGAAATCCAGGGTCAAGGAGTGAAAAAGCTTGTTCCCTTCCTGCAAGAGAACTGCAGGCAGTGAAAACAGGGAGACTTTGCAGTGAGACTTGTGGATGTGGTATCATAGAATCATAGAATTGTCCAGGCCGGAAGGGACCTCCAAAGGCCATCTAGTCCGACCTCCCCGCAGTCAGCAGGGACACCCCCAACTAGACCAGGTTGCCCAGGGCCTCATCGAGCCTCTCCTTGAATATCTCCAGGGAAGGGGCCTCAACCACCTCCCTGGGCAACCTGTTCCAGTGCTCCACCACCCTCACAGTGAAGAACCCCCTCCTAATCTCCAATCTAAATCTGTTCCCCTCCAGCTTGAAGCCATTGCCCCTCGTCCTGTCACTGCAGGCCTTTCTAAACAGGCTCTCCCCAGCCTTCCTGTAGGCTCCCTTCAGGTACTGGAAGGCTGCTATTAGGTCTCCCCGGAGCCTCCTCTTCTCCAGGCTGAACAACCCCAGCTCCCTCAGCCTGTCCTCGTAGCAGAGGTGCTCCATCCCCCTGATCATCCTTGTGGCCCTCCTCTGGACCCTCTCCATCAGGTCCATGTCCTTCTTATATTGAGGGCTCCAGACCTGCACACAATACTCCAGGTGAGGTCTCACCAGAGCAGAGTAAAGCGGAAGAATTACCTCTCTGGACCTGCTGGCAACGCTTCTTTTGATGCAGCCCAGGATGGGATTGGCCTTCTGGGCTGCAGCTGCACACTGCCTGCTCATGTCCAGCTTCTCATCCACCAGCACCCCCAAGTCCCTTTCCTCAGGGCTGCTTTCCAATCCCTCACCCCCTAGTTTGTATTGGTGGCGAGGATTGTTCTGGCCCAGGTGCAGAACCTTGCATTTGCTCTTGTTGAACCTCATGAGGTTCACCTGGGCCCACCTCTCCAGCCTGTCCAGGTCGGTATAATGCAGGGAGTCTAAGAGCATCAGCTAGAGGGAAAGTGCCAGTGAGAAGGAAAGTACCATGAGCAGAGGATGCTAAGGGTTTGGAGAAGTACATGTTAATTGGCAGTGTGCGCAATTGTGATTTTTGGGAAACCAATGCTTGCTGAAATCCAATTCAACCAAAAGTCTGCAAGACAGAGTTTGATCCTTTAAAGGAAAGATATCTTAGTGACAGCTAGTGACCTTGCATGTGATTGTATTTTTATCCCAATGTGGCTTTTATTTAAAATGTTCTTCCATAAGGTCAGAGGAAACAGAGAGGTTTTGTTGTTAGCGTGCTTTTTTTTCCTAAGCTGACTTTCTTTTTAAAGTAGGCATGTGGAAATAATGACTGCTGTCATCAACAGGCACTCTGTATGCAGGAACTAGCCGGAAGAAAAATCCTACAGTTCCCAGTTCTGCAAGTGGGGAAGGTGTAAGAAGGCCTACTCGGTCAGCAGGGGTGAGTAGAGTCATTCATTTTTCAAACAAACAAACAAAACCCAAAGAAACCAGTAGCGTTTAGAAATCCTCACAATTCAGAATACAAGAACTTCTTCATTTTGTAATGTAAATATGTAGAACCTCAAACTTGAGTTCTTGCAAGTTCCTCTTTCAAACTTCTTGATTTCTAGACTCATCCCTGGGAGTTGGTCGTTTGATTTTATTTAATATCAGTTGCGTGATTCATTGTAATGCAGAATATTTTCTCTAGATTTTTATTTGTACTACAAAATATCATTAGATACACAGATGTTGGAAATGTCTTGCGATATGTTAAATATCATTCGAATTTCCTGTGTCTACTTCTTAGGTTCTGTTACAAAAGCTATAAGAATTAATGGATTTTGTCCATCAAGCAACTTATATATACACCCTATTATTATTATCATAATTATGAAATAGTGCGATATATATTGATGTTACTTACAATGGTTAATTTAAGTATATTGTAAGTGCTATATACATTTATATATGTATGTATAGGTAATAAGAAGAAAAAGAATAGTCAGTCTATCTACATCAGGCAGAAATAAAGAAGAAAAGAAACTGGAGAATTATTGCTTGTGCTTGTCCACTGTATACATGAAGTGGGGTTCAGACTTAAATAAATACATCAGTGCTACAGTTTTGCCTTATGTAAAATGGTAGTAATAGTGCATATCTCCTAGGGGCAGTGTGAGTCAGCAGTGTTTGTAAAAAAGGCTTTTCTATCTTTAGATGAGAGGCACTTTAGAAGTGAAATGAAGAAGTGTTTTTCTCAGTGACACTAGATTAAATGCTTTTTGATTAAGAATCCCACAGTTCCTGAGAAACTTGCTAAATTAAAATGACCTGAACACTCAAGCAAGCCATGACCAAATAACTTGCTTTCTAATCTCTAGGTTTGCTACATGATAGTCAGGGTTTGGTGGAATTATTGCAATAGCCAAAGACAACTATGTGACATTTTACAGCTTTATGAGGAGGAAGCCCTTAGCACTATGGGCTTGCTGCCATTTCACACTGTGAGATTTTCATGGCTCAGAAAACAGCTCATCCTGTGACCTGTAATGTTATCAGCAGCAACTAACTCTGCACACAGTTCTCTCAGATCAAATGAAAACAAGGATGTTTGCTTTATTTTCAGCAAAAGAGATTTAAAAGAATACTTCAGATTACAGTATGTTAAAAGTCTGACTTGATACTAATGTAGTTGACTTACAGCAACTCATTAAACCTCATTAATGTCACGGCTGTGCTGCAGAGCCCAAAAAATATATCTGCTTCACAGCTAAGTCAAGCTTTCATTCAGATATTTCTTGCAAAATCCTTTTACCTGACAGAGTTATGCTTTCAGTCAAGCCAGATTGTCAAGAGCAGTAGCTTAAATCCTAAGCAAAACCCATTTGGGCTGGCTACTTGCCCTGCTTGCCAAGAAGAGATAGCTGGGCTATCTGAGACAGAGAGATGCAGATCTGTAAGTTCTTGCACAGGGCAAGAAATACCAGAGCAGCTCAGTTTCATAGAGTCATAGAATTGCCCAGGCCGGAAGGGACCTCCAAAGGCCATCTAGTCCGACCCCCCCGCAGTCAGCAGGGACACCCCCAACTAGACCAGGTTGCCCAGGGCCTCATCGAGCCTCTCCTTGACTATCTCCAGGGAAGGGGCCTCAGCCACCTCCCTGGGCAACCTGTTCCAGTGCTCCACTACCCTCACAGTAAAGAACCCCCTTCTAATCTCCAGTCTAAATCTGTTCCCCTCCAGCTTGAAGCCATTGCCCCTCGTCCTGTCACTACAGGCCTTTCTAAACAGGCTCTCCCCAGCCTTCCTGGAGGCCCCCTTCAGGTACTGGAAGGCTGCTATTAGGTCTCCCCGGAGCCTCCTCTTCTCCAGGCTGAACAACCCCAGCTCCCTCAGCCTGTCCTCGTAGCAGAGGTGCTCCATCCCCCTGATCATCCTCGTGGCCCTCCTCTGGACCCTCTCCATCAGGCCCATGTCCTTCTTATATTGAGGGCTCCAGACCTGCACACAATACTCCAGGTGAGGTCTCACCAGAGCAGAGCAAAGTGGCAGAATCACCTCTCTGGACCTGCTGGCAACGCATCTTTTGATGCGGCCCAGGATGCAATTGGCCTTCTGGGCTGTAAGTGCCCACTGCCTGCTCATGTCCAGCTTCTCCTCCACCAGCACCCCCAAGTCCCTTTCCTCAGGGCTGCTTTCCAATACCTCACCCCCCAGTTTGTATTGGTGGTGAGGATTGTTCCGGCCCAGGTGCAGAACCTTGCATTTGCTCTTGTTGAACCTCATGAGGTTCACCTGGGCCCACCTCTCCAGCCTGTCCAGGTCCTTTTGGATGACATCCCATCCCTCTGGTGTATCGACAACACCACACAGCTTGGTATCATCCGCAAACTTGCTGATGGTGCCTTTAGTCAGTCAGTAGTCAGTCAGTCAGTTTATTGCAGCTTAAAGGACCATGGGACGTGCTTATGAAAGTGAGGGGCGTACAGCGTCTGTGAAGACAGAGTAACTGAAATGTAGCTTTGCAGTGCACAAGCAAATCCACATGCTAATTGTCTTATAGAATAATAATAATTTTATATATTTTACTGGTAGTTATTCTTATAGGCAGTTGTTAATGATTTTCCCAAATGCCATATTAATTTATGGTGCTGCAAAAATAATGATTCTTAAGACAACATTTGAGTGTAAGGGCTTTTGACTCACTATGATCTTAGGTTGTTATTGCAACAATCATAAAGCTCGTGTAGTCCTAACTTCTTAGTCATGAAACCAGTTAGGAGACTGGAGATTCTGAGAGACACCAGAGACTGATGACTCAAAAATTTTCGTCCCATATAAATGTTGTTTCAACCTGGGCAAAATTAAATCACTGAACGCATACTGTATGGATAGTCTTACTTCAAATTAGAACACCCTTTTTCTGGTTTAATCTGTTTCACTTTTAAAATGACATAAGCTAAACAAGGAAAAACCAAATCCCTCTTATTTTGAATGAAATACCTATAGAGGCAGTTAAATCCCTGTGGCCTCTGTGGTATAACTATACTAGCAAGTTTTCCCATATAGACCACCTTAATAAACACCTTCACAAAGCATCCCATAGACAACATGTCCTCTGCTATATATTAATTATAGATTAATGTCTGAGCCCAGGTAACTTAATAATGACATTAGGCTGAGTGCCCACCTGATATTGAGAGGAACCGTGAGCTTTCTTCCAATTCCCCCTTAACAGAATTTGCTAACACAATAAATCAGTTTCCTCAGCTTGCTATCTTAGCAGACAAGCAAAAAATGGAGTAGGACTAGCATCTGGCCACTCTGGCTCCAGAAGGAGGCATTTCTGAAGCAAGATGGATGTACTGCGTTGTGATGGAGTGAGGAGGCTTTAAAAATTCACTTAGAATCCCATCTGCGTTCCCCGTTCAGCTGATCTCAGAGACACGTTCACATCTTAATGTGTGCTACAATTTTACTTTTCTCTAGGAGGAGGAAATGCATGTCTAGTGAAAACAGTAGGATTTCCTGTGGTGTGGTATCACCAGCTGTTAGGAGGAAGGAGACTCGGCAACTTGTAAGGCATGTGGTTGACTTAAAAAGGAATAATTTGTAGAACCTCAAACTTTCAGCTTCTCAAGGCAAGAGAAGAGGCATCACTCTGGTTGAGGTGTTTCCTAAGCAGAAAAAACTCAAAACAAACCGTGTCACAATAAATCAATCTGCTGCTTGGTACTCATCACATTCCTAAAAAAACATTAATTCCTTTCTCCTTTGCCTTTGCTATTAAGCACTTCCTGAGTGATTTCTGTTGGTTTTGCATTGGGTTTTTTATAGCATTTAATGTAAGGAAAAACTGATTACAATAATCAAGAGGACTTACCCTTTAAGCTAATTGACTGAAAAGTGCCTTTTTTTTCTAGATGGAAAACTGACTATTTCTGTGCCAAATAAGCATTGGGAAAGCTTAGGATATTTGAGAAGTGACATTTGATTACTCCACAGGGTCAGATCAGAAGTATGGCTGTCCCTCCCAGTGAAGATGTTTGCTTTGTGAGTGAGAGAAAGCAGGGTGGAGAGGACAAGGCTGGCTGCCTTCCAGACTGTCCTGTGGGGCTCGGTGGGACCCAGAGAGGAGGGGGCTGGCTTATCTGCAAGCCTAAGTGTGGGCTGCAGGAGTCAGGGCAGAAGGAGATGCTGCCTGACCTGGCCCTTTCTCCACCATAGTGGTCCCCAAAATTCTTTCTCTTGAGGAGTCCTAGTGAACTGGTGCATACGCGTTTAAAATCCAGATTTCAAATCAGCAAGGTTGATGATTCAAGGATTGGAGCATCTCCCTGATGAGGAGAGACTGAGAGAGCTGGGACTCTTTAGTCTGGAGAAGAGAAGGCTGAGGGGAGACCTTATCAATGCTGACAAGGATCTCAAGGGTGGGTTGAAGGAGGAGGGAGCCAGACTCTTTTCAGTGGTTCCCAGTGAGAGGACGAGGGGCAACGGGCACAAGTTGGAACAGAAGAGGTTCCACTCAAATATGAGGAGAAACTTCTTCAAAGTGAGAGTGCCAGAGCCCTGGAAGAGGCTGCCCAGGGAGGGTGTGGAGTCCCCTTCCTTGGAGATTTTCAAGACCTGCCTGGATGCTCCTGAGTAACATGCTCTGACAAGCTCTAGGCAATCCTGCTTCAGCAGGGGAGTTGGACTAGATGATCTCTATGGTCCCTTCCAACTCTAAAAATTCAGTGAAATTCAGTGAAAGGTCCTGTGGTTGATAAGCAGTCCTTTTGCTTTCCAGCTTGGTTCTTCTGCAGCAGCTATTGTTATGTTCCAAAGTATTTTTTTTTTTAAACGATTAAATAGAAACAGTCTAAACAAGCTGTGTGCAGGCACACAGTCATATGTCAGAATACTAGTGCAGAATTAATGTTGATATCCTCCTCTCTGCGTTTCAGGTCATCTGGAGTAGCTCAGGAACAAATGACGCTCTAGATTACTGTTAGAGAGAATACAGAGCAGGCAGTCTCTCCTGGTACCCTTTTGTTCTCCAAATACCTTTTTCAGTCATGCTCAGTGGTGACTCTAAATGGTTCCAGCAGTGGGGATGCTAATGACTGGGTTTTTATTGCAAAGGTTCTCTCACCGGTGTGTCAGGAGTGTGGATTGTTATGACCCAGTTGTTGTCACAAACAGATTTCAACCTGTGTGGGACATGTTTGTAGGTCTCAGTTTAGCAGAGAAGCCACCACTTAATGTGTTGCTAGTAGCAATTCCAATAGCAAAGACAGAGACTGCATGGGCATAGAAAAGAAGCAAACCTGTGGAACAGGTTAAAGACAAATCAGATGGGTAGCATAAAAGCACTGTTTCTACTACGTACACCGTGTAGTGGATTTACAAATTTATGAAGTTTAGTCTTCAAGATTAGCCATATTGCTTCTTTTACAAGCTAAGTGAGTGTCAAGTACCCCAAAATACACCCAGGAATTTCTAAAGATTTGTGAAGACAGGCTGGTGTAATGTTATCCCACTCAGTTCTTCACACCCACCAGAGTGTTTCAAAACAAAGAAATTAAATCTGCACCTTATCTCTGATCCCCATATTCCCTGCAGTTTATGGATTTCATGGCATGAAAATCCTCTATCCAGATGTATCCCATTTAAATATTGCAGGGCAAGGTTACTCCATATTCTGTCTTACCCTTTAATGAAGGAAGATTGTTTCAGAAAAAGCTTAAGTATTATTTGAGAAAAAGTGTAGTTGTGAAAACCTCCCCAAGAATGGGGAGGTTCAATTTAATTCTTAATGGTATGTTGATATGTTAGTGCTACAGGCAGCACATCTGACCTGATTACAGTATAGCTGCCCATCAGCCTCCTTATATGGTGGTGAGACACAGCAGCACAGAACTGATGGGCAACTGCACTCTGACTTCAGGAGACATCAGACAAGTTGCCAACAGATCCCCTGGTTTGCGTACAGGACCTGACAGAAATAAGGAAAAGGGGAACCTAGTAGATATTTGGTGGTTTTTAGAGAATTCGATTATTCCCCTTGGAAGTGAATTTCAGGCTCTGTCTAAAGTGGAGACAGAGAGAGGAGAAAGCCGGAGTTGTTCATGACAATATGAGATAGGAGAAAGCCGGAGTTGTTCATGACAATATTTCAGTAGCATGGAAAATGAGTCTATTAAAAAGTCACTGGCAAATACTCTTGTTGGATGATATATTCTTGCATGGAAGGGTGTGTGTGCGCACAAGGAGAAAAGTGCAGGGGCCTCACCAGCATTTGGGCACCAGTTCTTACATCCAGTATCATGTCACATGTACCAGCCGCATTTGCCCGTGGGTTTGGGCCCGAAGCACTTCATTTTGCAGGAGTATAAAGTGCCAGTACCAAACAGCAGACATGACTCCATTCTGGAATAACTGCAGGCTCACAAGAGGGCACAGGCCACACACGATGGATGCAGAGTGCCCCGTTTTCTTCTAGTCTGCCTCTTTTTCTGTGAAACAAAACACTTGGTGACTCTCAATTTTACTGCATCCTGGCTCGTATCAAGAATAGCGTGGCCAGCAGGAGTAGGGAAGTCATCGTGCCTCTGTACTGGGCACTGGTGAGGCCTCACCTCGAGTACTGTGTTCAGTTTTGGGCCCCTCACCACAGGAAGGACATTGAAGTGCTGGAGCGTGTCCAGAGGAGAGCCACCAAGCTGGTGAGGGGTCTGGAGAACAAGTCCTATGGGGAGAGGCTGAGGGAACTGGGCATGTTTAGTTTGGAGAAGAGGAGGCTGAGGGGAGACCTCATTGCCCTCTACAACTCCCTGAAAGGAGGGTGTAGAGAGGCAGGTGTTGGCCTCTTCTCCCAAAGGACGAACGACAAGACCAGAGGAAATGGTCTGAAGTTGCGGCAAGGGAGATTTAGATTAGATATTAGAAAGAATTACTTTACTGAGAGAGTGGTCGGGCACTGGAACAGCCTGCCCAGGGAGGTGGTGGAGTCACCATCCCTGGAGGTATTTAAGAAACGTGTAGACGTGGCTCTTCAGGGCATGCTCTAGTGCCCAAGGTTATTGGTTTATGGTGAGGTGTTGAGTGTGGGGTTTAGTTGGTGGGTGCGGTGTTTTTGGTGGGCGTTTGGTGTGGTGGGGTTTTTTTTTGGTTTTTTTTTGTTTTTTTTTTGTGGTTGGACTCGATGATCTCAGAGGTCCCTTCCAACCACTAAGATTCTGTGATTCTGTGATCCAGGAGACACTGTAACACACAGCGAACTCCCCCATGGACTTGATGTGAGTTTTAAAAATTTATTGCCCAATCTGTAGGTTGATATTGCTGTGCGTAATCCCAGAGAGTTGGTACATGTCCATGTGTCACTGCACATTTTCTTTAGATGGAGCTCTGATAGCAAAGCAGAATCACATGCTATTTATATCACAGATATTAGACAGACAGCAGAGGTAATAGAGCATAGAAAGACAACAGCAGGTCCTGTGAATCTCGGGGCACCGTAGAAGCCTACTTTGTAACCTTGCTGAAAGAAAATGCATTCCCAAAATGTTATGAAAGTACTATACCTTTTGACAAATCTGCTTTTCGTCCTGAGAGAGTCTTTCATAACAAAACTTAAAGCTAAAAGGATTTTGTCATTGGGTACCTCTTTACAATTTCAAAGCTCAAGGCATAAACCCCAAAAGGATGACTACACAGTAGTCCACACATGTATTTTGTGACCAAGTACATGCAGACAGTTGCAGTACCAACTTAGTCTGTTCAGCTCAGGGCCCATTTTTAAGTTTCAGTGGCAGTTTTAAGTGGGGTGGGACTAAGCAGGGGGAAATAAGGATTCAGTTCTGCTTATATTGCCAAAATGTCCCAATGCATCCCACCAGGTAAACCCAGGACTTCCCAGTATTAGGATGGAATGTCATCTTGGACAATGAGGTGCATGTGCATAAAACTGCTTGTAAAAGCACTTTAAATGAAAATATATCCTTTGAGTTCAGTAGGGAGAAATTACATCTTACATATGACTTAACTTTTTCTGAGTAATGTAATTTTTCAGTAATGTTAAGAGACTGTTCATATGGCAAAACTGTGTAAACAAACACTAAGAAATGCCAGAATTAGGATGTCCTGTGCAACCTCAATTTAAGTCCCTGAGGAATTACAGCTTCACCCTGTCTTGTTCTACTCTTGATGCATTAAGTATCTTATGCCTGGCCCAAGCTTTTGCTAGCAAGGTTCTGTATCTTCCAGGTATGTTTACTAGTATTTTTGACTAGACACTTCCTATCTGCCAGCTGGCTCCTGTCCTAGATTCTCCACTTAGCTCCCCTTCCTTGTTTTGTACCACCTCTTTATCCAACTAGTCCATGCTTCAACCCTCTTAGTTACTGGCTCCTTCCCAAATGCGTGGATCTCAGTCTCTTCCAACTCTTTGTCATAGTCACTGCCTTCAAAATATTTTGATTTACATCACATTTCTCTCCAGCATTGGCTTTGAAACCTAGCTCTCATGTTGATGGCACACAAGTTAGAGACCAAGGTGACAAAGTCCCTCCGACTGTAAGTGAAGACAAGGTCCCTTCCAGCCTGGACAAGTCTATGACTCTATGATTCTAAACCAGTTTTTGCAGAGGTGTACAAGGGCAGGAGCTCTGTGCATATTGGAAATACTGTGTCATCCCAGAAAAGGGATAATACAAGTTGCATTGTATCGTCACTGGCACCCACTGTGAAGTCACTGGGCTGGTTAATGGTAAAGACATAGGAAGCCTCTGAAATCATCAATCCACTCTATCCTTATGGTGATTTGGTAAATTAATTGCTGAGACCTTCGTTAGTTAATTTTCCATAGTCCCTTGAAGGGGATCTATATGACTCAAGCAACAGGAAGTGCGTAACTTTTCATGCTTCTTCTGACTTTCAAAACTTGGGATTTGTTTTCATCTGTTGTCTACAGCCTTTTCTATCTCACTCGAGCAGACATTTACGACAGGATGATATTTCCTTTTCCATTATAACGCAACTTTATTATGGGTTTCCATTTGTCCTGAAGTAGCCTGAACTGCAGCTGGTGAAACAGCTGGCAGGTAAATACACTATGGAAATAGCTTTATTTCATTGGCTCCCATTAGTTTTAAGGGTTCTCTGTTGTCATTTGTCTTCCTTGCCGTTGTCACAGTGTGTGCTGGACCATTTCACAGTTTATGCCAAATATGTGTATCAAACGGCTGCTGCAAGCTAGAAACTAGACAGAGAGCAGTTTCTTTTTTTTCTTTAATTATGAATTGCATTTTTGAAAAATCGGTCCAATCTATCTCAGCTTTAGAAACAGTTCTTACAGAGTTGTACAAGATCAGTACATGCGTGCACATTGGAAATGGCACGTGGGGCAGGAGGTACTTTATAAGCCTGTAACATTGCATCACTCGCCCAGGGACCGTGGGGAGGTGATTATACTGGCTAATGATGATTAAATAAATTGCGACCAGCTGTTTCGATAGCCTGTTTAATTGCAACAACAATAGTGAGAGGTGCAGGCAGCAAACCAGAGTGAGCCTGTCACGACAGAAGGCAGGAGGTGGAAAGAGCATGCAGTGTGCTCTCTGTACCTTCACAGGAACAGAGGTTTAGAGCTGGTTTTTAAGTGAATTGATTTTTCTATTGACATTACTTAATTTCATATGCTTTAATTTTTTCTGACTTATGGGTTTGGTTTTTGGTTTTTGGTTTTTTTATTGCTCACACACAGTCTTACAGTCTAAACAAAGTTCCTCTAGCCACAGTAAAATCATGATCATTCTCAGGTCTTTTTCAGACTCGATAATTGCCATCCGGAAAGTCAGTCAGTAATGAATTTGGAGTGCTGTGGCCAGAACTCCTGTCATTTCACTGCTACAGAACGTTTAATGGCCCTCTATGAAGTGTTATTACAAGTAGATAAACCTGAAGTTACAATTCAAAATAGAGGAACTAAATTCTTTTGGTGGTGCAATATTATCAACTGTTTTAATCGTGGGGGTTTGTCTTTCTGATTTGCAAAATTTGTTCAACTCCAGTACACGCAAAACCCTGGGGTCCTCAGAGTTTCCAAGCTGATCTTCCTTGAGGCTTAACTTTTATCCACAAAGCAGAGGGAGCCTGAGAAATGGCAGGACGAGTTTCCTCTCATCATCTTGCCAGTGTGCTGAGAACTGGTCATGATGCTTTAGTCTCTGTGCCTTTTCATCTGTAAATACCTCTGCTGAGGGTGTCAGAAGAGATAACAAATAATGCCAGCTGTGCAGTCATTTTATTGAGGGTAAACAATGTCTCAGTAAGAGTGGGGTTAAGGGCGACTAATCATTCCCAGAGGTCACCAAATAAGCACGTTTTCATAGTGCTGGGAGAGTTATTTGTTGTGATTGAATTATCCAATAAACTTTGGCCTTGGCCGATTTCAGGACAGGCCCTAATTTTCACAAATATGTCGGTCAAGCAGATGAGTTTGCAATGTTTGTTATCAAGGAATTTTAGAAATGCACTGGTACACCACCGTGTACAATTTATAGATAGTCTCTGAGCTTGCCCATTTTATTTTTTATCCTCTAGGGAGCCAGATTGTTCATATGAGTTTCAAGCCATGATTGAACCTTTAATAAAACGTGGTGAGTGGCGATGCAGCTTTGGGGAGCCTAGGCAATGCTGCAGTTTATAGGGCAGCCATCAAAATTGTGGTAATTTAGACAGACTCCCTGACTGTGCCTTATTCCAATCCCCCGTAAATCACAACTTGGGCCTCTCCAATCCCCTGGGCAGCGCTGAACTGAGGTGTTACGGGCAGCTGGAACTGGAAACACAAAGTGCTGGGGATTGTACCGAGATAGAGGTGGAAAGTGGGGTGTGATCTGAACTCTGATCTGGAGGGTGGTGGGGAGCTTGTGAAGGTACCTTCAGCTCAGCTCCTCCCACTCCTTACTTCTGAGGGTCTTAACATGTAGTAAATCCTGCTGCACATCTGGCAGTGTGAAGCTTGAGCTGGCAAAATAGGATAAAGAAAAACCCAGAATAAAGCCGCAAACGGTGGGTCAGAAACCATGTAACTTCAGCTTCATTCAGTCTAAGTGTGATTTCTCATATTTGAAGTCATTTGCAGCAGACCAGCTGATCAGCCAGCAGCAGATACATCACATCATGTGCAAAAACCTCAGTCTACTATACATTCACAAACAATTTCATCACGTGTTTTATGAGGTGTGTGATGTACTATCAGACACAGCAGAAAGAACCTTCCTACACAGTGTGCGCCATCACCCTAACTAGACCTCAGGTCTCTTGATGCCAGTTTTATGCTTTTCCTGGGGAAAGAGTAGAATTATGTTTTCTGGGAAAGCACAGCCCTTTATGTCTGCCCATGTAAGTACCCATTCTCAACAGATAGTAAGTTACACTAATAATTCATATGAAGTCATGCAGCCTACAGGTAGTTTAATTCTCAACAGCTAATGCTTTGTAGTGGTAAAAACAAGACATAGTTCCTCTCCCCTCTTCTTTCCTGAAGGAAGCAAAACCTGTGTTTCTCGGCTGAAAATGAACTGACTTCAAAATATGTTCTGTGCCAGCTGGGACTCCGTCTCTGGGCTCTGAATTCAGCAGCTCTAGCCTATCTCTGAAAAAAGCTCCTGCTTCTGTCATGCACAGATTCTGCCTTATATTCTATATATATATATAAAATCCATCCACAAACTAACTAGTGATCTTGACTGTAGTATCAGTTAAAGGAGAAGCAAAGAAGTCCCCACAGCATACAGCATCATTTATCATGCCAGGCTTCTGTCGACCCCATCCTTTCTAAGGAAAATATCATAGAATCATAGAATGGTTAAAGTTGGAAGGGACCTTAAAGATCACCCAGTTCCAACCCCCCTGCCCTGGGCAGAGACACCTCCCACCAGACCAGGTTGCTCAAAACCCCATCCAGCCTGGCCTTGAACCCCTCCAGGGATGGGCCATCCACAACTTCTCTGGGCAACCTGTTTGATTGTCTCAACACCTTCACAGTAAAAAATTTCTTCCTAATATCTAAGCTAAATCTCCCCTCTTTCAATTTAAAACCATTACCTCTCGTCCTATGTCTCCACTCCTTGATAAACAGTCCCTCCCCATCTCTCCTGTGGCCCCATTCAGGTACTGGAAGGCCATTATAAGGTCTCCCCGGAGCCTTCTCTTCTCCAGGCTGAACAACCCCAGCTCCCTCAGCCTGTCCTCACAGCAGAGGTGCTCCACCTCCCTGATCATCTTCATGGCCCTCCACTGGACCCGTTCCAACAGGTCCATGTCCTTCCTGTGCTGAGGACTCCAGAGCTGGACACAGAGCTCCAGGTGGGGTCTCACCAGAGCAGAGTAAAGGGGTAGAATCACCTCCCTCAACCTGCTGGCCACACTTGTTTTGATGCGGATCAAAAGTCAATCAAAAAGCCTGAGATGGAAATCTTGATCTCAGGCTCTACTACTGAAACTTTGGGAAATGTTTGGGTAAATCTTGGCAGTGGAGGCTTAAAAATTTGAAAAGCAGTTACGAAAATCTGCTACTTTACAGTCTTTCTCCTCTGTAGTCCCAAGAAATGGCCAGGATAGCCACACACTGACATCCCTTGCTGTGTGATGCTTTCTAGTTGCTGCAGTCCCTCCCGTGGGCAGCGTGTTTTGGGCTGTGGCACACTGACTGTGCTCTAAAGCACCTCTGAATGTGATGAAGCAGCAGTTTTTGTACACACAATATAAATTCAAACCCAACATAATGAGATCTCATCCCCTCATAAATCTGCGATGTTCTGCTGGCTTCGGAGGACAGATGCTGTTATACCTCAGTTGAGGAGTAGGTGTAGAGACCAGTAGAGTGGTTTTTGATGATTTTAATTAATAGCCTCAGAAATTCAAATAGTGATTGTCAAGCTCTTCTTCAAAACTCTTAATAGCATAAAAATACATACATTTATTGTTATATAGATAAAGATATAAATATATCTAGAAATTGGCAGGAGAGCGAATGAGAGAGACTAATTCTTAATGAATATTCTATTAGATTTTTCTTCTTTTATGGACACTAGCTTTTCAGATTTGGAGTGCACCTCATTTCCTAATTACTATTTTCTCCTTCCTCTCTGACAGTTTGCTTTTAAAAGGGGAAGTGACAACTGAATGATCTTCTACCATTTCCTTACTCTGTTTTTACAGATAGTATTTCCCTTTGCTGCCCCTATTCTTTCATTTAAGTTGTGCACAGAATGATCTGTCACTTCTTACACTTGAGAATTATCTGCACAATATAGAGATTATGTCCTGATCCAAGCTTTATTTGAGACAGTGTGAAATTTCAGTAGACTTTGCATCAGGTCCTAAACATTCCTTGCACAAAGATTCTGCCCAGTTGGGAAACTACTTATTTAAAGGTATGCCTCTGTGCTCTTAAAATATTGGGTTTCCTTTCCTCAGAGCAACTTCATAAAACTGAAATCTCTGGCCAATATGTCTGTGTCAAGAACATACCGTATTTTCTTGTAGCCAATTTTGGTGACAGCATTGATTTTTCCCTCTAAAAAAAATGGGTGATGCATGATGCTTAAGGATGAGCAATGTCTAATTAACACATTGGACTTGTATATTCAGCTCAGCCTCTCAAGGAAATTGCTTGGCTGCCCATTTGGCTCAGTTTACCCATTTGAATCCAGGGAGTAATGCCTTTGCGAAGTTAACATGATGCTTTTTTTTAAAGTACCTGAAACAAAGGGGGTTAAGTAATGTGAAAAAAAAAATAAAATTATTTGTTTAGGAAAAAAAAAATCTACAGCATTATTATAGGTCTGAGGAACAACAAAATAGGATTTGCTAAATAGGAGCTTAAAGCCAACCTTGAAAATGTCCTTTTACTCTTTGTTTTGGATCTCATATCAAACACACCAGGTTCATGTTTTCAAAGAAATTATGTAATGAATGATAATCTTACCCATACTCTAATCATGCTTCGTGGTACATAAATCAAGCAGATTGCCTATTAGACTCCTGTCTCTCCGAAAGAGCAGATGCAGTCTCACTCTAAATGTATTGTGAAATCACGTCCTTTTGGGCCAGAACACTGTGTCCTCGGTCAAAGCCCGAGCCTATAAAAAAAACATTGCAAATGAGAAAGTAATGTGCAGCACCGAGAAACACCTAGTCATGTTCTTTCTGTAAAGTGAGGGTTTTTTTACTGCAGGAACCTGCAGAGGCAGAGTTAATTGATTCAGCAGCAGGGCACCGCGCTGTGAAGAAGCCTGAGCACACAAAAAGACACATGATGGTTTCAACCATTTCTATTGCGTGACAAATATAACTTGCCTTATAACTGTGCCACATTTCACTAAATTACATGCTCTGTGGTTTGCTCTGATCGTGTGGTGGTATCACTCCCTACAACCACAAACCACAGGGAACTGACATTGTCTCCACGATTTGTCATAACCAGTGGCATTGCTGCTGGTTTCACCAAAAGGAAATGCTAAACTGGATACACCATAGAACATTTCTACAAATACTTATTCCCAAACTCTTTTAAAGGCGCTAAATGTCGATAGACAGTGCTTCTGTTTAGTGTAATCCTTCTTGCAAATGCAACTTAGGCAGCTCACTCCTGCCCTCCCAAGTGGTGGCACTGGACTCCAGGTCACCAGGAACTGAAACAGCACACTTTGCTGGAGGTTGTGGGTGAGCTAGCAGATTTAAATGTGCTTGTGGTTGATAATGAATGAAGCCTCATAGTTGCTCAGTTTATTATTTCACCTTGATTACTACAGTTGAAGCACGTGATAAAGATATCACCCTGTAAGACGAGTTGGCAGGTGGAGGTGAAGGTTGGCACCATTTAGATGTTATGGGACTGAGAAGATCTGATGATCAAAATACCCTGCGCTTACTATGGGCTCCTTTGGTAAAAAAGAATGCCTCTGGGTTACAGTGAGAATGGCTGATCCTTCATTCCTCAACTCCCTCCCTCCATTCACTGAATTTCACTGAATTTCACTGAATTTTAGAGTTGGAAGGGACCATAGAGATCATCTAGTCCAACTCCCCTGCTGAAGCAGGATTGCCTAGAGCTTGTCAGAGCATGTTACTCAGGAGCATCCAGGCGGGTCTTGAAAATCTCCAAAGAAGGGGACTCCACACCCTCCCTGGGCAGCCTGTTCCAGGGCTCTGTCACCCTCACTGTGAAGAAGTTTCTCCTCATATTTGAGTGGAACCTCTTATGTTCCAACTTGTGCCCGTTGCCCCTCGTCCTCTCACTGGGAACCACTGAAAAGAGTCTGGCTCCCTCCTCCTTCAACCCTCCCTTGAGATACTTGTAGGCGTTGATAAGGTCTCCCCTCAGCCTTCTCTTCTCCAGACTAAAGAGTCCCAGCTCTCTCAGTCTCTCCTCATAAGGGAGATGCTCCAATCCTTGAATCATCATTCAGAGATAACAACCTTCATTTTTCCAGTTTTTCAGTTTTGATGTCCCTTTAGGACATAGCATGTGGTCAGGCAGCTGGAAAATGAGCTTTCAAATAAGGGTTTCAGTAGGTATGGTCAGAATCTCCTAGCACTTGAAAGCCCTTATAAAATAATATTGACAATCTGTAGGACTGCAGTTCTTTTTAAAGACAGCTGGTTCCTCATTATCTGTGACAGTGGAGGTCTAGAAAGATCCAATAGGCTAATTGAAGTTGGAATCTCTGGTAAAGCACACGGAAAATAAGGAGGTGGTTGGTGACAGCCAGCATGGCTTCACCAAGGGCAAGTCATGCCTGACAAATTTGGTGGCCTTTTATGATATTGCCACAGAATTGGTAGACGAGGGCAGAGTAACAGCCGTCATCTACCTGGACTTATGCAAAGCATTTGACACTCTCCCACATGACACCATGGTCTCTAAATTGGAGAGACAGGGATTTGATGGATGGACCGCTCGGTGGACAAGGAACTGGCTGGATGGCCGCACTCAAAGGGTTGCGGTCAATGGCTCAGTGTCCAAGTGGTAGCCAGTGATGACTGATGTTCCTCAGAGGTCCATACTGGGACCAGTCCTGTTTAACATCTTTGTTGGAGACATGGACAGTGGGATAGAGTGCACCCTCAGCAAGTTTGCCAACGACACCAAGCTGTGTGGCACAGTCGACACACTGGAGGGAAGGGATGCCATCCAGAGAGACCTGGACAGGCTTGAGAGGTGTGCCCATGCAAACCTCATGAAGTTCAACCAAACCAAGTGCAGGGTCCTGCACCTGGGACGTGGCAATCCCAGGCACAAATCCAGGTTGGGTGGAGAATGGCTGGAGAGCAGCCCTGAGGAGAAGGACTTGGGAGTGCTTGCAGATGAGAAGCTCAACATGAGCTGGCAATGCACACTGGCAGCCCAGAGAGCCAACCCTGTCCTGGGCTGCATCAAAAGAAGTGTGGCCAGCAGGTTGAGGGAGGTGATTCTACCCCTTTACTCTGCTCTGGTGAGACCCCACCTGGAGCTCTGTGTCCAGCTCTGGAGTCCTCAGCACAGGAAGGACATGGACCTGTTGGAACGGGTCCAGTGGAGGGCCATGAAGATGATCAGGGAGGTGGAGCACCTCCCCTGTGAGGACAGGCTGAGGGAGCTGGGGTTGTTCAGCCTGGAGAAGAGAAGGCTCCGGGGAGACCTTATAATGGCCTTCCAGTACCTGAATGGGGCCACAGGAGAGATGGGGAGGGACTGTTTATCAAGGAGTGGAGACATAGGACGAGAGGTAATGGTTTTAAATTGAAAGAGGGGAGATTTAGCTTAGATATTAGGAAGAAGTTTTTTACTGTGAAGGTGTTGAGACACTGGAACAGGCTGCCCAGAGAAGCTGTGGCTGCCCCATCCCTGGAGGGGTTCAAGGCCAGGCTGGATGGGGCTTGGAGCAACCTGGTCTGGTGGGAGGTGTCCCTGCCCAGGGCAGGGGGGTTGGAACTAGGTGATCTCTAAGGTCCCTTCCAAGCCAAACCATTCCATGATTCCATGTTTCAATGATTCATTCAGTATAGCTTCATTCATGAAGATAGAGGTCTGCAATGATCCAGAACCTGCTTGGATTTCACCAGGTCCACGGTATGACTGTGCCAGAGAGGCTGCCTGCAGAAAAGGGAGGGCTGACTGTAATGCTGTTTGTGTTGGCAGGGGTAACACACAGTCCCATTGCAAGGATGAGAACACACTGTCATTTCTTAGCTAGATCTGTTCCATAGAAGAACAGAGAACTTCAGTTTCAAGTGCTATTTATCTGGCACATTTTAATAGCGTTGAGATTACTTCTAAATTGATGGAGGAATAGGCTGAACAGAGGTATGGTGAAACATGGGGATGATTTGTTACAGGCAGTCATGGCATCACTAGCTTGATTAGTTTTCGTGTCATCCAACTGCACTATTTCAATAAATTAGAGCATTTTTATGGCTGAATTGAGCACTATAGTGCATAGTCCACTTGTGTCATATAGATAGTTCCATATATATCTCCTGCCAAGTAGGCAGTAAACAAAGGCTATGAATATCTACACCCAGCTGGAGTAGCTCTGTGTCCCCGTTGTAATTTGTGACCAAAATAACAAGATATGTTGTATACTAATGTTATGGCATATATTTGGCTCTTCTGAAAGGGCATCCTCTGAGATTTGGCATCCATACACACACATAGACACCCTCTTCCACACTTAGATGCTCTCCCTCCCTAAAGGGTTGTACAAAGAGATGTGAAGCACATAAATCTTCCCATTCCAAGAATCTCCTGCTATAAAGAAGTCTTTAGCTAGAAACAAGCTTGTATATAATGATTTTTCAAAGCAGCAGAGTTTATGTTTCAACTAGATAAATAAATCACAGGGTAGATTCTTATTTGACCCTCCTCTGTTTGCAAATTTAATTAAAAAGTAGAATCACTATATAGTCTTTTTCTCCTAGAATTTAGGAGAATGCTTGAGAATCTGGAAGAAATAGGTGGACACAGGTGGGATTGTTCAGCCTGGAGAAGAGAAGGCTCCGGGGAGACCTTATAGCGACCTTTCAATACCTGAAGGGTGCCTATAGAAGAGCTGGGGAGGGACTCTTTGCCAGGAGGTGTAATGATAGGACAAGGGGAAACGGTTTTAAATTGGAAGAAAAAAGATTCAGATTAGATCTCAGGAAGAAATTTTTTACTCTGAGGGTGGTGAGACACTGGAACAGGTTGCCCAGAGAAGCTGTGGCTGCCCCATCCCTGGAGGGGTTCAAGGCCAGGCTGGATGGGGCTTGGAGCAACCTGGTCTGGTGGGAGGTGTCCCTGCCCAGGGCAGGGGGGTTGGAACTAGATGATCTTTGAGGTCCCTTCCAACCCAAACCATTCCATGATTCTATGATTCTATGACATTGTCTCTAATCTGGTCCAAATTTCAGACTTGCTTTAATTTCAAAGAAAAATAATCTATCTTCAGTGCTGCTGATTCTCATCATAAGTATTACTAAATATCTTCTATGAATATATCAGTCCCCGTTTTTTTTTGCCTAATTATTGCTGAACGAACAAGATCTGCCCAATTTTGCTTTCAATCTAATGATTCCCCAGTTATGGAGAAGCTAATGACTGTAGAAGGCTCCCCAAGGATCCCCATCTCTGTACCACCAGTGGGACAGGACTCTGTCGGGCAGGAGGAAAGTGGGATTGACACCCCTTCCACCTCTCTATCAGGAATGGAAGGCTGCAGCTATGTGACCTGTTAACCTCATTATTTTTTGGAAGTTCAGCTTTCATTTGGTAAACAAATGCAGAATGAAACCTTCAGCCGGTATAAACCAGCATATCTCTGTTGTCAGAAATGAACCGTGCCAGATTACTCCATCAAAGGAATTGACCCAAGGTCATGGGAGTTTGCTACTGGAATATGCATTGAACCCTTTTTGGTCCTTCTCTTGAAACTCACTTTAAGTTCGGTGATCCTCCAGAGGCATTTGAAAGACTGGTTTTTAATTAGTTTGAGATGAGGTAGACAGGAAGAAAAAAAAATCATTGGAATTGGCTGGAACTCCAGCAAGAAGAGACCTTATTTAGAGGAAAGGAAAAGACTGCGGCACTGAAGTTGCCTTTTCTTGGCAGAAAGAGGGGGAAGGAGGCTGTGAAATGAAAGATTGGAGCCAAGGTGTTTTGTTTCAGTTCCGTGTGTTTTTGAAATCATTGGCACTACTATTATTGTGAAGCAATACAAAGATTTAAGGCAGCCACTTCAGAGGGCAGGTGGAGAGAGTCAGCAGATGCTACAGACACAACAGCAGCCTCCCCCCACAAGGTGAGATGTAGGTAGTGGTAGCTGCAGATGGGCTCCTACCAAGGAGTGGAGCAGCCTTGGAAAGCTTTTAATAGCTGGCTTAAGGCTCAAGGTGTCTTGTTGTGTCTGTTGTGTATGTGTCTGTTGATACCTACACATTCCCTAACGAAGCAATGATTAGCTTCTTCAGCTGTTTCTTTTTCCATACCCTCCGTGCCCATATGGACAGATGATATCTGTTCTGGATACAATATCCATGCAGCAGAGAGCCTTCTGATTGGTGCTCTGATCAGTCACCTGTTTGGGATGCTTTCAAGCTCAATGTTGACTCTATTTTTTTGCATAAGAAGGCCATTCAGAAGGGAGCCAAAATCTCACAGCACTGATTTATTTACTCAGCATACTGAAGGGGCACCAAGCATTATGCAGCATGTTAAGAACTTTAAATCTTTAAAGATTATTTTTTGTTCACTATACTACGTACCAAGCAAGAGGAATAATAAGGAAATGCATGAAGTATAGCCAGAACTTTTATTGTATTTGCAAGAAGAGAGTGAAAACACAGCACTAGCATCTGGCTTCCTTTACTCAGGGTAACGAATGCCATCTAGTTTTCCTGAGATTGCCCTAAGCTTGATCAGTCCTAGTTTTAAATTGTCATTTCTATCGCGTTTCATATTTTGTTATCAGGATCATTATAATACCTATGTTTGATGATTGTCTTCTTGTGACAAATCGTTGGTTTTACACAATTTACACCATGTTTACACAACAACAATTTGTTTGGATTGAAACCCAATAATACTGTGATTTAGAGTAAGACTTCCTTCATTTAACCTTAGGCATAAAAAAATTAGATGTCTGGTTTCGGTCTGGGCTCTATCATCAGTAGCCAGTAAAGAGAGAGATGCTTCTAGAAGATGATTCATCCTATCCAAAAATAAGTGTCCAGGATCTCCCCCTGGAGGTATCTTTCTCTCTCCATACAGTGAGGGAACCTGTGTAACTAACTTGGACAGGAGGCCTGCCTTTTACACGGTTACATATTCGTGAGAAAAGTGTGATGAAAGGTATTTGGTTACAGTCCTTCTTTGTGGCTTCTCTATTACAGTCAAGACTTTGTACCCAGCTAGAGCTCTAATAAGGTTGTAGCAAAATTGACAGAAGTAGGTAATAAAGATAATTTCATTCCCAAGGAAAAAAAACCCCAAAGAATGCTATATCTGTTTACACTGTGGTATGATTTTGCCCTCCACTGAGAAATGTGGGTGTGTGCAACAAAAACATAACTGAGCTATATGATTTCTGTCAACTGTCAAAAAAACCCCACATATTATAAATCGCAGAACTGAGACTCCTTGGGGCCAAACCTGGAGGGTAGAGAGGCTTTGCAGAGGGATCTCGACAGGCTGGATGGATGGGCTGAGACCAATGGAATGAGGTTCAATAAGGCCAAGTGCAGGGTCTTGCACTTGGGTCACACCAACCCCCTGCAGCGCTACAGGCTGGGGGCAGAGTGGCTGGAGCTGCCTGGCAGAAAAGGACCTGGGGGTGTTGGTGGCCTGTGGGCTGAACAGGAGCCAGCAGTGTGCCCAGGTGGCCAAGAAGGCCACCAGCATCCTGGCCTGTGTCAGGACCAGCGTGGGGAGTAGGGCCCGAGAGGTGATTGTCCCCCTGTACTGGGCACTGGTGAGACCCCACCTCGAGTACTGTGTCCAGTTTTGGGCCCCCTA
>NW_015091069.1:1447000-1464729 GCF_001431845.1 Calidris pugnax
GTAATGATAGGACAAGGGGAAACGGTTTTAAATTGGAAGAAAAAAGATTCAGATTAGATCTCAGGAAGAAATTTTTTACTCTGAGGGTGGTGAGACACTGGAACAGGTTGCCCAGAGAAGCTGTGGCTGCCCCATCCCTGGAGGGGTTCAAGGCCAGGCTGGATGGGGCTTGGAGCAACCTGGTCTGGTGGGAGGTGTCCCTGCCCAGGGCAGGGGGGTTGGAACTAGATGATCTTTGAGGTCCCTTCCAACCCAAACCATTCCATGATTCTATGATTCTATGACATTGTCTCTAATCTGGTCCAAATTTCAGACTTGCTTTAATTTCAAAGAAAAATCATCTATCTTCAGTGCTGCTGATTCTCATCATAAGTATTACTAAATATCTTCTATGAATATATCAGTCCCCGTTTTTTTTTGCCTAATTATTGCTGAACGAACAAGATCTGCCCAATTTTGCTTTCAATCTAATGATTCCCCAGTTATGGAGAAGCTAATGACTGTAGAAGGCTCCCCAAGGATCCCCATCTCTGTACCACCAGTGGGGTAGGAGGAAAGTGGGATTGACATCCCTTCCACCTCTCTATCAGGAATGGAAGGCTGCAGCTATGTGACCTGTTAACCTCATTATTTTTTGGAAGTTCAGCTTTCATTTGGTAAACAAATGCAGAATGAAACCTTCAGCTGGTATAAACCAGCATATCTCTGTTGTCAGAAATGAACCGTGCCAGATTACTCCATCAAAGGAATTGACCCAAGGTCATGGGAGTTTGCTACTGGAATATGCATTGAACCCTTTTTGGTCCTTCTCTTGAAACTCACTTTAAGTTCGGTGATCCTCCGGAGGCATTTGAAAGACTGGTTTTTAATTAGTTTGAGATGAGGTAGACAGGAAGAAAAAAAAAATCACTGGAGTTGGCTGGAACTCCAGCAAGAAGAGACCTTATTTAGAGGAAAGGAAAAGACTGCGGCACTGAAGTTGCCTTTTCTTGGCAGAAAGAGGGGGAAGGAGGCTGTGAAATGAAAGATTGGAGCCAAGGTGTTTTGTTTCAGTTCCGTGTGTTTTTGAAATCATTGGCACTACTATTCTTGTGAAGCAATACAAAGATTTAAGGCAGCCACTTCAGAGGGCAGGTGGAGAGAGTCAGCAGATGCTACAGACACAACAGCAGCCTCCCCCCACAAGGTGAGATGTAGGTAGTGGTAGTTGCAGATGGGCTCCTACCAAGGAGTGGAGCAGCCTTGGAAAGCTTTTAATAGCTGGCTTAAGGCTCAAGGTGTCTTGTTGTGTCTGTTGTGTATGTGTCTGTTGATACCTACACATTCCCTAACGAAGCAATGATTAGCTTCTTCAGCTGTTTCTTTTTCCATACCCTCCGTGCCCATATGGACAGATGATATCTGTTCTGGATACAATATCCATGCAGCAGAGAGCCTTCTGATTGGTGCTCTGATCAGTCACCTGTTTGGGATGCTTTCAAGCTCAATGTTGACTCTATTTTTTTGCATAAGAAGGCCATTCAGAAGGGAGCCAAAATCTCACAGCACTGATTTATTTACTCAGCATACTGAAGGGGCACCAAGCATTATGCAGCATGTTAAGAACTTTAAATCTTTAAAGATTATTTTTTGTTCACTATACTACGTACCAAGCAAGAGGAATAATAAGGAAATGCATGAAGTATAGCCAGAACTTTTATTGTATTTGCAAGAAGAGAGTGAAAACACAGCACTAGCATCTGGCTTCCTTTACTCAGGGTAACGAATGCCATCTAGTTTTCCTGAGATTGCCCTAAGCTTGATCAGTCCTAGTTTTAAATTGTCATTTCTATCGCGTTTCATATTTTGTTATCAGGATCATTATAATACCTATGTTTGATGATTGTCTTCTTGTGACAAATCGTTGGTTTTACACAATTTACACCATGTTTACACAACAACAATTTGTTTGGATTGAAACCCAATAATACTGTGATTTAGAGTAAGACTTCCTTCATTTAACCTTAGGCATAAAAAAATTAGATGTCTGGTTTCGGTCTGGGCTCTATCATCAGTAGCCAGTAAAGAGAGAGATGCTTCTAGAAGATGATTCATCCTATCCAAAAATAAGTGTCCAGGATCTCCCCCTGGAGGTATCTTTCTCTCTCCATACAGTGAGGGAACCTGTGTAACTAACTTGGACAGGAGGCCTGCCTTTTACACGGTTACATATTCGTGAGAAAAGTGTGATGAAAGGTATTTGGTTACAGTCCTTCTTTGTGGCTTCTCTATTACAGTCAAGACTTTGTACCCAGCTAGAGCTCTAATAAGGTTGTAGCAAAATTGACAGAAGTAGGTAATAAAGATAATTTCATTCCCAAGGAAAAAAAACCCCAAAGAATGCTATATCTGTTTACACTGTGGTATGATTTTGCCCTCCACTGAGAAATGTGGGTGTGTGCAACAAAAACATAACTGAGCTATATGATTTCTGTCAACTGTCAAAAAAACCCCACATATTATAAATCGCAGAACTGAGACTCCTTGGGGCCAAACCTGGAGGGTAGAGAGGCTTTGCAGAGGGATCTCGACAGGCTGGATGGATGGGCTGAGACCAATGGAATGAGGTTCAATAAGGCCAAGTGCAGGGTCTTGCACTTGGGTCACACCAACCCCCTGCAGCGCTACAGGCTGGGGGCAGAGTGGCTGGAGCTGCCTGGCAGAAAAGGACCTGGGGGTGTTGGTGGCCTGTGGGCTGAACAGGAGCCAGCAGTGTGCCCAGGTGGCCAAGAAGGCCACCAGCATCCTGGCCTGTGTCAGGACCAGCGTGGGGAGTAGGGCCCGAGAGGTGATTGTCCCCCTGTACTCGGCACTGGTGAGGCCCCACCTCGAGTACTGTGTCCAGTTTTGGGCCCCCTACCACAAGAGGGACATTGAGGTGCTGGAGCGGGTCCAGAGAAGGGCAACAAAGATGGTGAGGGGTCTGGAGCACAAGTCTTACGAGGAGAGGCTGAGGGAACTGGGGTTGTTCAGTCTGGGGAAGAGGAGACTGAGGGGCGACCTTATAGCTCTGTACAAGCACCTGAAAGGAAGCTGTAGAGAGACGGGGGTCGGTCTCTTCTCCCAAGTTACAGATGTCAGGACAAGGGGCAATGGCTTCAAGTTACGCCAGGGGAAGTTCAGGTTAGATATTAGGAAACATTTCTTTACTGAAAGGGTTGTCAGGCATTGGAATGGGCTGCCCAGGGAGGTGGTGGAGTCACCATCCCTGGAGGTATTTAAGAAACGTGTAGACATGGTTCTTCAGGGCATGCTCTAGTGCCCAAGATTATTGGTTTGTCGTGGGCTGCTGAGTGGGTGGGTGATGTTTTTTTTGGTTTGGTTGTTGTTGTGTGTTTAGGTGGTGGGTGGTGTGGTTTGGTTTTTTTTTGTTTGTTTTGTTTTTTTGTTTTTTTGGGGTTTTTTTGTGGTTGGACTCGATGATCTCTGAGGTCCCTTCCAACCACCACAATTCTGTGATTCTGTGATTCTGTGATTCTGTGATGAGTGGTCACATTAAGCAAATTGTAAAGGTAAGGATAAAATCTAGTCAACCACAACTCACAGCCCCGTTCCCTAGTCAGAACATGTAGACGCAATTTGTGTCATGGGCTTTTGCCCCTTCATGTTGTTCTACAACGTGGCATCCAGTTGTGTGCCCCAATACACAGGGCCCTCTCCCAAAAGGACCTGTATAAAAGCCCTGGCCTTGCAATGAAACCTGCACTGTGTGAGGCACGTGTGGATGAAAGGGAGCAGAAGTGCCTCAGTGCTTAGTCTCTCTCTTCACTCCAGAGACACCGATTGCTTCGGGGGGTTTGAGCGATCATGCGGCATGTTTTTGGATCTTTTAAGAGCCTCTGAAAGATACAGTTTCCCACTGGATCTTCTGAGATGACAAATTATAACTGTAAAATGTTATCTTCTGCACTCAATTTCTTACACTGACTTCTCGACACCCTTTTTATTAAAACATTCCAATTCCTCCCTCTTTATCAGTAATTAAAACTAAAGTGGAAGAACTCACCTTCTAAATCTGCTACTTAGGAATTACTCCTGTAAAAATCCCTTTGTTGTCATTGATTGTCATCGCTCTGTACAAGTACCTGAAAGGAGGGTGTAGAGAGACGGGGGTCGGTCTCTTCTCCCAAGTTACAGATGTCAGGACAAGGGGTAATGGCTTCAAGTTGCGCCAGGGGAAGTTCAGGTTGGATATTAGGAAACATTTCTTTACTGAAAGGGTTATCAGGCATTGGAATGGGCTGCCCAGGGAGGTGGTGGAGTCACCATCCCTGGAGGTATTTAAGAAACGTGTAGACATGGTTCTTCAGGGCATGCTCTAGTGCCCAAGATTACTGGTTTGTGGTGGGGTGTTGTGTGGGTGGGTGATGGTTTTTGGTTTGGTGGTTGTTGTTGTGTGTTTAGGTGGTGGGTGGTGGTTGTTGGACTCGATGATCTCTGAGGTCCCTTCCAACCACTACGATTCTGTGATTCTGTGATTAATAGATAGATAGTCTCTTTTACTAGGCCAGCAGAATAATTAAGCTGATCCATATATTAGGCTGATGTTTATGTCTTCTTTCTGACTCATGACAGATATAGAAGGATAGGCCAAGTGGGTATCTCTGTCTTTTTAATATGAGCATAAGCCAGGCCACAAGGACCGTGCTGTTTCCCTCAGATGACCACCTAATCCCTCTGGTGATACCAGGTGCAAGAATGGGGTAAATGACAGAGAAACTGACAATGAGAAAATAAATCACACAAGTTGGAACCCCTTACCATTAAATATTTATGTTATGTATGAACGAAGATGCATTTCTGGCTCACAGAAAGACACTTTATGAAGTTTTCCTGCACCTCTTCAGCAGCTCCGTGAGCTTGTCTGCCCGGGGACAACGAGCTGCAGCTCATGTTGGCAGAGCTGGGAGCATTGACTGCCTCTGCTGCATTTTCCACAAGTGGGATACAACATTGTGTCCGAATTTGTACATTTTCATTTCAATCACTCGCTGTACCAGACCTCCTCCCCAAGAAAACACCATTCTAGGAGAATGGTGAATTTATCCCAGACTAATCACTCCGGCTTTAGAAATGCAGTCATTTTATTCCAGAGAAAAAGCATCTCTTGTCCAGCGTGCAGCGTCAGCACAGAGAGTTATTTTGGGCAGCATCCCGTGCAGAAAAGCTTTGCGTCATGTGGGTCTCTCCTGATTACAGATAACCCTCAGCTGAAATTCACTTGGGCCCGTGGCTGAGCATGAGGTATCCTTTTGCTGCCCTCTTTCTTCTACTTGCAAACATATCTCCTGCGTGTGTTACTTTAGTCACTTCCACTATCACCCAGGGAAGCCAGCACTTGGAAATGAGGTGATATCCTTAAAATCAGATGGTTTAACTGAATCAGAAAGATTCTGTGTAGTCAAAGCCTGATTAAATCTCAGCGTATTGCAGATTTGGTTTTTTTCAGACAGTTTTTAAGGGTGGTTTCACATATGTATAGTAATGATCTGTTCAGAGTATCAGTCCCAGCAGATTTATTCCTAGAATAGATCTCCTGGTTTAACAGATCATATTATCACTCACTGTATATAATAGAATTAATTTTCCATTAAAAACCACTTCTTCCCAAATATGTATTTAAGACTATTATTTTAATAAAGACAAAATATCTGAAGAGTTTTGATAACCAAATTGCATTGAAATATGGAGATCAAAAGTATCAGCAGGCTGTCTTTATATTCCCCCATGATATTGTTAGTTTAAGGACTAATGCACTTTGACGTTAGGAGCATAAGGAGAATAGACAATATCACCATAAGATAAGAATCATCAGAGACAGCTTTTCATTCAGCAATTCTTATTCAAAGCACTTTTCATTTAATCTCACAGTGCCAATATCTGAGAGTCATTTACTGGATTTCTTGTAAATATCTTAAGCAGCAACTAAATTACTACCCATTATTAGAAATGACGAAGAAAATAATGCCTGAAAGAAATTATACATTTTCACATTGGCAAAGGATTAGCAGCAGGTGTCTTAATGATCCATACTGTCAGATGCATTTTTTGCTGTTCTTATTAATGGTCTGGAAAACTGAGGCAGCAGCGAGGTAGGAAAATTTTGCAGATGACACAACATGGTTGAAGGCCACTGAGGACTAGGGATGGCTATGAAAGCTTTTAGTAGACTCTAGGAAAGCAAGCTGAGATAGAAATATGAGAGCAAGCAGGATCTTCTATTTTGAATAAGTACAGAATAATCAGATTTTGGGAAAACAAACAAACAAAACACAAAAAAAACGTCCAAACAAAACAAAAAACCAAAACCAAACATCAGCTACTCTTAAAGCTGAAAACTAGTCAGGAAAAAAAGTGAGTTATCACTGGGGACAGTGAAAATCCCTACTTAAAATGCAGAGTCATCCAAAATCAAATTGTGCGAGTACTCCACAGTCCAGGAAGGAAAACGGGCTTTCGGAATATTACAACACTGCTGTATAAAACAAGAGTATTGGCATATCTGAAATACTGTCTTCATGCTTCGTTATTGTTTTCTTGAAAATATTTTGTGGAAATAGACAGGTCTAGAAATGGGACACTGAAATGACTGTGTAGGAAGAGAAATTGAAAAGATTGGAGCTGTCATTCAGAGACGAATAAAAGGAAAAACACTAGAGAGAGGGTAACTTTTTACTTCAGCTTATTCTTTCTTCTCAAGAAGAATAAAAGGAATTTAATTAAACAGCATTTAAAACATCAAAGAGGACTCTCCTCCACAATGTACAGTTAAAGAAGATCTTCTTGCTACAAGGTATAATAGGTCCTATCCTACAAGGATAGGATGAGGGGTAATGGTTTTAAACTGAAAGAGGGGAGATTTACATTAGATATTAGGAAGAAATTCTTTGCTGTGAGGGTGGTGAGACACTGGAACAGGTTGCTCAAAGAGGCTGTAGCTGCCCCATCCCTGGAGGGGTTCAAGGCCAGGCTGGATGGGGCTTGGAGCAACCTGCTCTGGTGGGAGGTGTCCCTGCCCAGGGCAGGGGGGTTGGAACTGGGTGATCTTTAAGGTCCCTTCCAACTCTGACCATTCTGTGATTCTATGATAATTGAGCCTAAGAGCCATCCTGCTGGGGGGGTTCCTCTGTAAACTCCCACTTCCACCTCAGTTTCTCTGGCAGTTTTTGTTCCTGCTCCCTGTCAGAGGCTGGGTATTAAACCAAGTGAATCACCTAGAGACCAACACTGCACTATTCCCAAATTCAACATCAGCCCCCTAGACATTACACTGGGAAGTATTCGTGCTCCTTCATACAGAAGGTTCATTTACATCTAAAAATACTGCCACTCCATGGGGAATTGTAGCAGACGAGCTGCATGGGCGGCACCTGCCAACACATTTTTCTTCAATTACTCTAGGTAGCTGATCCTGAACATTAGCAGCTAGAGGGCCAAAATGATTACAATGCTGTTTTTCACCTACCTTCTGTGGATTTGAGACTTGAAGACTGTGATTAATTAAGCCTCTCAACTACTCTTATGTCCTCGGTATTATTAGAATGATACCTAAATGTAACCTTTTCAAGGTCACAGTGTAAATAGCTAGTTCTGCGAGTGAGAAATCTCTGAGTTTGTCTTGAAAAATACACTGCTGCTTTAGCTACTAGCCTAAAGCCTTCCACAGTAACATCTCTTTCTTACTTCTCTATGAATTTCCAGTCATGGCACTGCGATTGTTACAAGCATCACAAATCCTCTTGCTGCCTGGCATCATACTTGGCATACCAGAGACTCTTGGCCGAGATTTTTTGACATATGTGTCACCTCACCCGTGTCTTACACCTCATCTTCTGAGGAAATGGGTTGAATGTGGTATAGGGGACAGATCTGGGGCTTGCAGTAACTTAATATCGCCTTCAACGTTGCAACTGCCTCATGGAAACCCCACTGATTTAGAAAACAGCATTTTCATTCTTAAGAAGGAGAACTATATAGTTTAGTGAAGTATTGCTAAGGTGCAATAGCCCACATAAGGCAGTGGAGGGTCCTGTTGATGAACCCCACATTTTGGTCCTTCACTTTGGGAGTGCTTTAGCAGTAATAGCATCACTGAAATGACTTCATGCTCATTTCAGTGGTTCAAGAAGTACATTTTTTGTTTCCATGGTGCTTCTTTATGCAACCATCTAAAAATGCCTCTTGCTCTCCTCAGCTGCCGGCACACTGACCAGACCTTAGGAACACAGTTAAAGATTGCAAGGCAATTAAATTATCAGTTTGCTGGCATGAGTTCTTGGCTGCAGTGGCTAAAATTGGGACACACTTTTTTGCCAACTGCAGAGTGGAAAATGTAAACTTTTTACTTTCAGAATGTTGTCTGAATGTCATTATTTTCAACAGTTCAGGTCAGTTTTTTGTGGAAAGGGACCAGTGATCTGCAATGCCTTGATATGTGATCACCTCGAATAACCATTGATTTTTCCAAAAGTGAACGTTCACCACTCAATGAAAACCAAGCCCTGTTCGAATAATACCATCTGCATTCTCCATGGTCATGAAAAATCTCAATTTATCTTTTTGTTTGGTTTTTTTTTGCTCCAATGAAATTCCAGAAAGGATCCAGGCAGAGCAAATATGGGTCAGAGATCTAGGAAAGGCAGGGATGTTAATACTACCTGGGTCCCAACCTGACTTTTTTTCCAATGTGATTTAGTAGTAGTTTACAGCTGGGAGAGGGAAGTGTTAAATATAAAATTGTATGCAGTCCAACACATAGTGAACAAATACAAATGGAAGTAACACCACAATCTTATCTGGTACCAATTAGCCTCTCCATAGGAGTCTCAGGAAAAGGACCCAGACACAGAATGGACATTTGTTGGACCCTTATTTCAGGGCTGAGGCAGCAGGAGTAGCACAAGAGCTATTTCTGTTGTCATTTGACCTACTAAATACTGAATAACTAACCAGAAGCTGTCACAAATATTTAGATTATTAAGAGGAAAGAAATGTCAAACTAAATCAGCAGGGATATAATTAAAAAATACTGATTGAACGCTGTATGAACTGCCAGTACCTACAAGAGATCTTGTTTTTTTCTTGCAGCCAAATTTTGGTGGAGTGATGTATGTAGGATCTCTTCCTCTAGCTGGCACTGCTCTCCAGAAGTACTTTGTCACTCCATCTTACAGCTCCATACTACGAATGCATCGCTTGGTCTAGCTTCCAGCACCACTTCCATGAAGAGGAAGAGATTATCACAGAATCACAGAATCACAGAATTGTAGTGGTTGGAAGGGACCTCAGAGATCATCGAGTCCAACCACCAAAAAACAAAAAAACAAAAAAACAAAAACAAACAAACAAACAAACAAACAAACAAAACCCCACCAGCTCCCACCACCTAAACACACAACAACAACCTCCAAACCAAAAAACCATCACCCACCCACACAGCACCCCACCACAAACCAGTAATCTTGGGCACTAGAGCATGCCCTGAAGAACCATGTCTACACGTTTCTTAAATACCTCCAGGGATGGTGACTCCACCACCTCCCTGGGCAGCCCATTCCAATGCTGGATAACCCTTTCAGTAAAGAAATGTTTCCTAATATCCAACCTGAACTTCCCCTGGCGCAACTTGAAGCCATTACCCCTTGTCCTGTCGTCTGTAACTTGGGAGAAGAGACCGACCCCCGTCTCTCTACACCCTCCTTTCAGGTACTTGTACAGAGCGATAAGGTCTCCCCTCAGCCTCCTCTTCCCCAGACTGAACAACCCCAGCTCCCTCAGCCTCTCCTCGTAAGACTTGTGCTCCAGACCCCTCACCAGCTTCGTTGCCCTTCTCTGGACCTGCTCCAGCACCTCAATGTCCCTCTTGTGGTAGGGGGCCCAAAATTGGACACAGTATCTGGGCCTTCAAAAAAAAAAAAAAAAAAAAATTCTTTGCTTCAAGAAATGAAGAGGTGCAGCTCTGTGGTGACACCAGAGACTGTCAATCTTATCAGGACAGACTGACATGTCCCACAAAGTTTACTTTAACGGTTCTTGTCACTTGCATTTCACAGTAATTCCATATTTGTATTGATGAACACTGAGGTGTGTATATTTTATAAACTCTACATGCAGACATGCATATATGTAATGCTTAAGAGAAAAAACACATTGCTGCACAGGTCAGTGATTTTACCTGTAGAGCTCTTCAGAAGCAAGATCCATTCTGCCTGCAGAAGCAGGGATATCAAACAGATACTGCAATGGACTACCTCTCCCACAGTCACTGCTTCCTGCTGTAGCTTTATAAACTACTGGCAAACCATCCACTGGAGTGGAAGCTGCTGGTATATTCAAACAGGTAGGCAGAGCTGGTCAGATGGGGTGTCCTCGAGACCAGCAGGAGGTAACAATCAGATTAGCTGAGTCATAATGGCCAATCAAAGCTATATATATATATATATCATGGCTCCCCTTCAAAGGAATTCTCCTAATCAGATCTGTCCCCAGGAATATGTTTATCCCATCTAGAGCTTGGCATTAAAGAAATATTTTTTTTAGATCCCAGCTCCCTGTAAACCTGGGAGTGCTGAGATCCCAAAGGTCCTTTTAATTCTACTCATTGTAAGAACATGATGAAATTTGAGTCCCAACTCTAAATGCCTGGTTGTCCTCCAGACATGGAAAGCTGTGGTTCAGCCTCAATCCTCCTGTCAGCAAGAAAAACTTGCTCCAGTTTTTTTCCACAGATCTTTACAGATTGTTTTTTCGCAGACTTTATTAAAAATGTCCCTTAGCTTTGAGCATCTTCTCTAGATTATGAAATCATCCCCTTATGCGAATGACAGAGAACAGCTGCCACGGAGGAGGCTACAGAGGTTCCTGCCACCAGAAATGCCTCCGCTGCTTCTCACTGGTGAAGGATGAAGCCAAGTTTTCATGGGCTTGCAGCCTGCATCCCTAGAGGTCCCTTGTTGACCTCACTGATTTCTGCATTCCAGTGAATGACCCGACCCATATAGCAGCAACAAAGCCAAAGAAGCTCAAAGCTTTCGACTGATGACCCCGAAATGTGAGGAGAAAGTCAGCTGAAGTCATATAGGAGGAGGCAAAACAATTCCCATTTCCTGTCTCTGAAGTTCCAGCTTTCTCCTTGACCATTTCCATTTGAATCTTTCCCCAATATTAACCCCTGCAGCACCATTCGGGTGATCTGCTCTGGTCCTTTAAGGCATAATGTGGAGAAATATTTGTGAATAGGTGATTCTGGACCTTTTCCTCCAAATTCTGTGTGTGTAGATTGCACCAGCGCATCAGGTGAGTTGTCTCCTCCTTCCCAGACAGCCTGTCCATCCCAGTTCTGCAGAAGTGATGCATCTTACTGGTCATATGACAGTGCAGCAGTTTTTGAGCTCAACTTCTCATTGCTGCTTATTTGCAAAAACAAACTTAACTTTTTTTGTCTGGATTTTGAGAAGTGCCTTTAAATCCTGCATTTAACACGTGTGCAGCTGAGAAACGGAAAAGACCTGGGAACAGTGACGTTTATCCCAAAACCTATGGAGATATTTAATGTGCAGTTTTGGAAGCAGCTTTAACTGAGAAGCCAAAAACTCTCTGCTACAGTTCAACAGCACAGAGGGAGCTGTACACTTCCCTATAAGCCAAGATGTGTTTCTCTCCTCACTAAACCCGTGCCTATTTGCTCTGTGCTTTGCACTGCCCTGCATTTGTAGCTTCACATTTGTCAGTTTTTATTCCCTTTTGTTTTCCCAGGCTGTTACTGCCGCAGAGACGTCAATACACACAAGCTTCGAGTACTTTTTGGTTTGTGATTATGATATAATGTTGCCATTGGATTATTTTTTCCATATGTTGGTTCGTCCAGAGGGATCTTTTAGCTTCTGTTAAATACACTATTTTTACAGTAAGCCACGTGCTCACTGCGAAGAGCAAGGACCGACCGTGAGGCTCCAGTTACCAGCAGTGGTGTTACTGGGAGTATTCAATTATCTGAAGGGAGCCTGGACCCAGGGAACTGGAAGCAGGAGGAGGAAGAGGATCCAGTCAGCTCCTTCAAGACAGCAGCCCCTGATGCCATTTTACACCCCCATGCTCGTTCTGTATCCGAAGGATGATGGATAACACGCTGACCTGCTGCTCAGAGCAGCAGCCCTCAGCTTTGCACTGCAGCACCTTCACCGAGGGCAGTGTCTGGTGACCTCTTCATAAGGTCCAGCTGTCTAACACAGAGCTTTGCCCGGACCTGTGAAGTTCCTGAGGTCCCTTAAGCCCATCAATTTTGAGCAGGCATCACACCGGGTTAGGCACAGCCAACACAGCAGCAAACCAACCCCTCTTCCTTCTCATTCTCCCAGCTGCGGGACCGTGCCAGGATCTCTTAGTGCAAATTATTCTGCAGGCTAGACTAAAAACATGCTTCTGTGTTATTTCTGTGTCAGTCACCCCCTCCCTTTCTGATACGCACAGGGATGGTATCAACACAAGCAGGGAAAAGGAATTGTTTAGGGTGGGACGAAGCGTAGCTAGGGGCAATGGGAGGAAACAGAGCAGAGAAATGTCTAGGCTGACTATCAAGAAAAACATCCTAACATTGAAACCCAAAAAAGGCTGTTTAATGACCTCCCAAAGGAAGTAGTAGGAACCCTTATCAATGAGTCATTTCCAACTGTGAAGGACAAAGCTCTGAGTGTGGGGAACAGTCATGTGTTGGCATGGCATGAAGGGTCTTTCCCACTCCTCCTTGCTGACTCCTTGCCCTCACCCTTTGGAAAGAAAGAGAGCTTAAAAAACACAATGCGAGCAGTGGTTTCCTAACACATACACAAAAAAGAAAAACAAGATCCTTAAGTGATCCTTTGAGATTGGGCGCCTGAGAAAGGCTTTTTAAATTAGCTTCAAGAACATGACAGATGATAACAAGTTTTAGAGTAATTTTCTTTTATTTTTTTTTTTTCCAGCTGTCTTGCCAGAGTGTGTGCCTATCCTGGCAGCAGCTCTCTTGCAAATTAATGAAACATCAAGGCTGCACTACTGGCCAGATTGGAGTGGTGTATTTCCAGGAGATGTGTGCCTATCCTGGCAGCAGCTTTCTTGCAAATTAATGAAACATCAAGGCTGCACTACTGGCCAGATTGGAGTGGTGTATTTCCAGGAGAGAGCCTGAACTGGCAGATCATCAGCTGCTACAAATCAATTAAGTTCCCTTGATTCCAGCACAGAGGGCCACCAACTTACAGCTGCAGAGGATCTGGCCCATTTCATGTTGGAATAGAAATATTGCTTTCATTTTTAGTGAGCGCTGGACTATTTAAAATTTAAATGCTGTTAAAATTTAAAATGCCTATTTAATTTAAAATTCCCTTTGCAGTTTCTTTTAGTGACAGTGTTCTTCATTCCTGCTCCAAGGAGTTGAGACTTCCACATTTCCCTGAGACCACCACATCAGGGTTTGCAGGGCTTTGGCCAGCAGGCATGATATATATGCCTTGCCCTCGGATTTTTTTACCAATTCTAGTTTCTCGCTCCTGTTTGTTAAATAACTGTAAGTAAGAATAAATAGCATTACACGTTATGCAATGCTCACCACATCATTGCCCCAATCCCTGGAAAGCAGCAGCAGGGGAGTGGAAGCAGGATGGAAAAGGACCCCCTTGCCTACGGAAAAGCACTGGTGGCTTTGAGGCTCAGAGAAATGGCTGCAAAGACAAAGCTTGCTTCTCCCCAGCGTGGCCCAGCCCTGCCTGCCCTGCATGCGTACTGGGGGCTTCAATTTTTGGGAACTGGAGGATTCCCCCAGCTCCCTGGGCAGCCTTTAGGTCCCCAGGATGTCTTGCAGGGCTGTTGCAATGTTTATATTTTTCAGGATTTGAGCACAGCCGTGAAGAGAAGCCCAACGTCTGACTGTGCAGACCCCGGCGAGCCACGATGCGATCTGAGGATTAACAGGTGAGTGTTTTGCCTTATTAAACATTATTTCACGTCATCTCATCCTCAGTTAATTGGGTACCGGAGGTGGGATCAGCAAAGAACAAAATCCTCATCTCCCTCAGCCCGTAGCCTTGAGGGAAGGGGCTGTCCCAGTGAGCTGCAGAAAAAAAGCTGCAGAGAAGAGAGGCAATGGTGTCCAGAGACAGGGAATGGGGCAAGAAGACCAGAGGTTAAAGCAACGAAGAGAAATCAGGGCTAGAGGGAGCTTGGAAGGGGCTGGGGAGGTGTTGGGAGAGCGGGGAGGCCTCCAGCATTGTTCTAGCACCCAACCATGGACCCAGTGCAGCATTGCTCTAGCACCCTGCTCCAGGCTGGGCGACATCTGTTCAGTTCATTGCTTGCCTTCTCCTAAAGATGGACGATTTCATACTTCCAACTTGCAACTGGGTTTATAATTCAGCAAAGAAACTAAAAAAAAAAACAAACCACCAACCCAAAACATGTCATTACAAAGCGTTACAGCACATGCCTTAGCGCCTTGCTACAAAGCCCAGCTGAGAGCCAACTTTCCAACCTAATTTTCCTGTGCATCTGCCAAACAGTGCGTGGAAAGAACCATCTGTGATGTCTTACAGGGGCATTTCCCCGTCACAGCTTCCAAAGGGTAACTAAAAACTTGAGTTCTGTAACACATATGCCATTGCCCAAAAGGGCTTGAGTTTTAACAAGAATGTAAGTTAAAGACGAGAGAACAAGTGGTGACTCCCCCACTGTTTGGTCTGCTCTGTGTCTGGAGCTAATCAGCCCACTCAGCAAAATTAACATCTCATCAGTACTTCATAATCCAATTTATATTTTAAGAATTTTACTTTAAAGAATGAGTAGCATATCTGTAAGGCACTGTTTATTAAACATTTTTGGAATCAGGCAATATCCTGGATCACCCAAATCCTGATTATGCTTACATTTTAATCTCAAAATGACTGATTACCCACGGGAATGAACAATCAAGGAAAACAGTGTCCTTTCCATCCCTGGGAACCACCAATCTGGACTGAGCACCTTTCTGGGATGCAAGCTTTCACCAGCCACATCTTGTGCAGCTCAGACGAAGAACGTCCAGATAAAAGTCCATACACAAAAGGCCAGACTACATGATCTAATGTAGTCCCCCTTTTGGGGGACCTAATGGCCTTAAAATATCAAATCAGTGAATTGAAATTTATGAAAAGGAGTCCCCGGCTGTAGGAATGAACTGGCGCAATTGCAAATAGGTCAATTAAACTGACAACCTCCTTGGTCATCTTTAAAGTTATAAATTGGATCGAAAGGGATGCAAGTATATATTAAACTTCTGTAGTTTCAAGCTAATACAAAATTTCTCATTTCCTATTCAGCACTCCTGTGTAACGTTCCTGTGCTCCCCTAAAAAGCTGATATATTATTTTCCATATCTCTGTTACAAAAGTAGTCTCTAGTTGGGCTGCAATGTATTGAGCACCAAGGCTGGACCGACCAAGTGGAAGTCGCCATCCAGCTCTGGGCAGGCAGCAGACACGAATGTCCCTTCCACCTGTTAAACCAGGTAATTGTTTATTGTGAGCAAAGGAGGAAGGTAGGAAGGACCCTCCAGCCCAGATTGTGCTACTCTGGCTCAGGCTGAGCTGTGTCCAAAGGTCAGGTTTATCTGTTGAGATGGTGGTGGCCGTTTGCAGGGCTGGACATTGCAGGGAAACCTCTCCACTTTATGTGAAGGACCCATGGAGCAGACTGGTGGAAAGGCAACTCCTCTGCACCCTGTCCCTGCTTCTTGCATGAGGCTACACCCAGAACCTGCTGGACCAGCACCCCCAGCCCATGCTGGCGACCACCACACCACAGCAATGCAAACCCTCCATCATCTACGTGATGCTCCCGTGCAAAGGGCTCTGGTTAGTAATCATAGAATCGTCTAGGTTGGAAGAGACCCTTGGGATCATCGAGTCCAACCATCTCCCCTACTCTACAAAGTCCTCCCCTACACCATGTCCCTCAGCACTGCATCTAAACGGCCCTTAAACACAGCCAGGGATGGGGACTCCACCCCCTCCCTGGGCAGCCTGTTCCAATGCCCGACCACTCTTTGGGTGAAAAATTCCTTCCTAATGTTCAATCTAAACCTCCCCTGTTGGAGCTTGAAGCCGTTCCCTCTCGTTCTGTCACTAATTACCTGTGAGAAGAGACCAGCACCAACCTCTCTACAGTGTCCTTTCACGTAGTTGTAGAGAGTGATGAGGTCTCCCCTCAGCCTCCTCTTCCTCACACTAAACAGTCCCAACTCCCTCAGCCGCTCTTCATACGATTTGTTTTCCAGCCCCCTCACCAGCTTTCCAGCCCTATGCACCACTGGGCTTCGTGTAGAGGGATTGCAGGGCCTGGGAGGAGGAGGCAATTTTTGTATTTTCCAGAAGTATCTGTACCTGGGCCATTAACTCTCATTTATGGACTATGGAGAGGAAATTTCTCTCATTTCTTCAGCACTACAAATTACTTGCATGTTCAGCACAAGAGTAGCACGGGGGCAGAAATTTGAGCAAGGCCGGTTTAGCGCCTTAGATATTAGAAAATCTTTAGATATTAGAAAGAACTACTTTACTGAGAGGGTGGTCAGGCACTGGAACAGCCTGCCCAGGGAGGTGGTGGAGTCACCATCCCTGGAGGGATTTAAGAAACGTATAGACATGGCTCTTCAGGGCATGCTCTAGTGCCCAAGGTTATTGGTTTATGGTGAGGTGTTGAGTGTGGGGTTCAGTTGGTGGGTGCGGTGTTTTTGGTGGGTGTTTGGTGTGGTGTGTTTTGGATTTGTTTGGTTGGGTTTTTTTGTTTGTTTGTTTGGGTTTTTTTGTTTGGTTTTTTTTTTTGTGTGTGGTTGGACTCGATGATCTCAGAGGTCCCTTCCAACCACTAAAATTCTGTGATTCTGTGATTCCTGCCCCAGATTCTTTGCCCCGTTCCTCCTTCCTGGGGCCTTGAATCTCGTTGCTCTTTGCACGCCGGCCCCTCGCCTCCTCTCTTCGGTTTCCCACTTCAGTGTTCCTACTGCTGACACGTGTCCCACCCCAGGGTTCTCACCCTCCTTGTCTTCTCACAACTTCTCATCCCTCTTCCCCTCAACCTCTTCCTCCTCGTATCCCACCCCAGGGTTCTCACCCTCCTTGTCTTCTCACAGCTTCTCATCCCTCTTCCCCTCAACCTCTTCCTCCTCGTATCCCACCCCAGGGTTCTCACCCTCCTTGTCTTCTCACAGCTTCTCATCCCTCTTCCCCTCAACCCTCTCCTCTTCCTCCTCGTATCCCACCCCACTTTAAAACAAACACAAAGCTGTTTCAAAATATTTGGAATTGGAATTTCCAACCTGAATCGATTCTTCCTGATTTTAGAGGAACCAAACTCTGCCTGACCAGAGTCAGTCTCCGAGCTGCCCTTTTGCCTTGGTGGATAACAACCAGGGACAGACGAGGCTGCTAAAAGGCCTGCCACCACAGGATGTCCCATCGGCCATGAAGGAATTCAGGAGGGCTGGGGTTGGGGGGTGCCCAAGGCCTGGACCCCCCCGGGAAGGGCAGCCTTCCCCCCCCAGGCAGCCGAGCGCGGCTCCTATGTTCACAGTGCCATCTTTTGGATAAGGTGGAAAACTGAATTTTTGCAGCCAAAAATTCTCCAGGCGACCCTCCCAGAGAAAAAGACTTTTATTTTTTAGTTCCTTCCCCTCCCCTGCCCCC
>NW_015091069.1:1464739-1488365 GCF_001431845.1 Calidris pugnax
CCCCTTTGCTCTCACCAGAATCATTGCCTCCATTCCCCTCGAAGTTTTTATCAGTTATTTATCCCTTTAAATTCGGAATTGCTCTGCGGTGTCTCTGCACAGCATCCGGCAGCGCGGGCTCGCTCCAGTCAACTGCATTTCATACAGAAAAACACTTTAAATGAGATTTTTTCGAAGGGACTCAGGCGCCTGATGAAAGCTGCTGTGGATTGTCCACATCCCTCCTGGCGACCCAGCAGAAGCAGCACAGATGCAAAGGGGCTGGTTGTTTCAGGATTCATCTGTGCTGCAATGTACTTTCAGGGCTGAATAAAGTAAAAAAAAGCTTAAAACCCCAAAAATGCCCTGTATGTAATCTTACGCTGCTCCGTGTAATACACAAGTGAGGCAATTGTAGAGATGAATGCTGCATCTCCACTGGAACCCGGCTTTTAAAATTCAGTAAAATGTCCTAATTCCTGGAAGGGCCTTAACTGAGAACACGCTCACCCTCGGTAGTCACGCTGATGCTTTTTTGCATCTGAGCCAAGATTTTGTAAATCTAAGTCAGCTCTGTCTCTTGTGCCTAATAATATGAAGCAAGAAATAGCCCAGCCTTATAAAAACTGTGGGGTTTGGACTCAGCCCATATTGATGATCTAGCTCATAAATGAAGACCAAACTTCGGGTTCTTGTCCAAGCTACAGTCATTTTGGAGCTCCATGCCTACAAATCAGACTGGCAGATATTAGCTGTTCTGAATTCGTTCAGACTCACACCTCTCAGTTTAAGCTGAGCTTCCTTTTGTTTACGTACATTTTTCTTGAGTAAAGTCTTTTTTTCTCCAGTTGCGTGCTCTTCACAGAATCAAAATACTCACTGACTTCTATGGAGTTTCTCTGTTCAAATCCTCCTGCCATGAAACTGATGGCAAAATGCTGCTGATTTTATTGTAGTCAAGATTTCCCCACTGGGAAACTCTAGTCTTCGAGGTAGCTACTAGAAAGCAGAAGATGTTCTGCTACCCACCCAAGTAACCCCATAAATGAGAGCTGAACAGAGACATCTAGGCTACTTCTATCAGCTCAGGGAGGAAAAAGCACAAGTCTCTGACTAGGCTGGGTCACCCCTGTGTGCCAGCCCCTGCCATCAGCACAAGTCTCTGGCTAGCCCGGGTCACCCCTGTGTGCCAGCCCCTGCCATCGAGCTGCAGCAAGTAGCATTTTAGCCCATGACTCAATCTAATTGAAATCAGCATAAATACAGGTGGCAGAACATAGCTCAGAGAGCTGTTGCCTTGGGTAGAAGCCTAGGAGAGCTTCCCCATATTTGCATTGGTGAAAATTACAGCCACCAATCATCTGCAACAACTGCACCCAGCTGAGAGCTTCCCTCTTCTTAAGTGCCAACTGCTGTCACACCTGGAACCCATTTATGCCACTAAAATACCGTTTGGAGGTTTAAAGGCTGTATATAAAGGCTGTATTGAAATACTGCTTCTACTTATGCTGCATTAAGCGTGTGCTTTTGCAGAGGTGAATCTAGGCCTATAGTAAATGTTATTTTGCTGGGTATCGATGGGAGGGTTTTGGCCACATAGGTAAGTGTGCCCCTGTGAAGTCTGCTTGATACCAGAGCCTTGCTTAGCACACTTCTGGCAGAAGGACAGCCCCATTTGGAGAGCTGGTTCACCTTCTCGTCCTTCTTTCTCTGGAGATGAGGGGTAAAAATGCCTTCATTTGGCCTGGTAGCACAGGTGGAAAGCTCTTTAGCACAGGGGACTTTTGGTGCAGCTGGAGAGCCCTTGGATGGGGAGGTGGCTGCTGCCCAGGCTGATTTAGCTTTCTCAGGATTGAACACCTGGATGGGGAGGTGGCTGCTGCCAGGGCTGATTTAGCTTTCTCAGGATTGAACACCAGGGAAGGAACAAAGTGATCACCAAATGGGGAATGTGGATCAGTTGGTGGTGGAGGACACTTGTGCTTTTAAAAGAAAGAGGGCAAGCTTGGCCAAATGGGCAGCATACTTGTCTCAGGGCACTGAGGGCTTCTGCTGTATCTGGGCAAGTGTGACCCCAAGGAAAACCTTGTGAGTGATGAAGGGCACTGAGTTCTTTAGAGGACTTGGAGGGAAGCCCTCAAAATGGTGGGGAGATGTCTATGCTATTATATATGTGCTATTATTATCCCTAAGCTGTTTTCCCTGTGTGCTGGCTGAAGTATTTTTTTGATCCCTTGGAAAAACCCATGCATCTCTTCACTTCAGCTTCACAAGTCCCTGCAGAGGTGGGTTCTGTGCCAGGATGCCCTCAGAGATGATGATCTGAAGCCACACTGTGTGAATAGGTGGGGGAGGAAAACCCTCCTGGGGTTCATGAGGGCAGTTTTGCTGGGAAATGCCAGGTCCTGCCTGTGGACTCAGTTTGTACACAGCAAATGTGGCGGGGGAAAGCAGGCAGAGCCACCTTGGAGACCTGCTCAGACAAAAGAAGCCTTAGAGAAAATTAGTCTACCAAAAGGGACTCTACCAGGTCTCGGTGACAGATGGATTGAATTATTCAAGCCTAAACTAACACAAACTTTCCATGTCAGACACTATGCATTTCACTTCATAAGGACCAAAGTGTTTTGTGCAGCGTCTCTTTAACATGCTGCTGAAGTTTGCACGTGCAGATACACATTTTGGGCTGTTAAAATAATTCTGTGTAAGAGGGAAACTATGAGCAACTGAGAGAAGAAATAACACTTCTGAAAAATAAAATCTGCTTCAGAAACTGATTTGGGAAAAAAAACAAAAAATGAAACATTTTATCACTCAGGATTTCTGGCTTTCAATGATGTACCAATCTGAATCTAGTTCTGCAATTTCTACTTGGTCTTGCTGTCAGTGGAATTTTTGCCGAGTGGAAACAGGAGCATCGGGCCCTTCGACAGCAGAGTTGTTTGACAGCAGGCCCAGAGAGATCCTGTACAGTAGAGTACAGCAGCAATTTTTCCTAAGAATGTGACTTTGGGAATGTCCACATCTATTTAGCAAATTGGCTCACCATTATGATGCACCCCCTGAATTTCTGGCCCTGTTTCGTCAGGACTCTCACTTAACTTTACACCTGCAAGCAGCCTCCTTGAAACGAAGCTTAGCAAGTGCTTGTGTATCTTGCAGCTCAAGAGTAAAGTTTTTCACAGCCCGGAGCCAAAGTAACAGGTTTTTGCTCTTTAAGCCACCGTGCTCTCCAGCTACATGCTATCAATTCAGTTGATGGAGTTAACAGCAAAAATGTAGAAGGAAACAGAGCTGGCAAAATAGCTTGTGATTATTATCTGAGGGCTGGGTGGAGTACTTATTGGAGAGGCAGCAGCTGGGAGCCGGCGTATCCAGAATAGAGAAGCTGACATTACAGAACTTTTTTCCCTGTTAAATGCTTCAGTTTTCTCTGAACTTCCTAACTTGCCAGGAGGGTGGCAGCTCCGTGACCTGCAAACCTCATGGAGACCAGTTCCCAGCTTTTAAATCAAGGAACTCAAAGTGACAATGGGAACAGAGAGAAAAACATTTTTTTTTTTTAAGGAATACACTTTGAATTACTCATCTGCATGTTACTAAAATCTGTTTTGTTTTGCACTGTGCTATCTACAAGGCACTCTAATTACTAAGACACACATAAATTACCTTGCCAGCCATACTATCTACAAGGCACTCTAATTACAAGTATTTAAGACACACATAAATTACCTTGCCAGCCATGATGAATGCTGCTTGCTAATCCTAGAGGTATTACTCCTGCAACTGCAGCCAAGAACCCTTGATAGACCACCTGTGAGGTAAGACACAAAATGATTGCTAGCACATCACAAATAATTGGAATTCAGTGACAACAGGTGAGACTTCTGTACTGTCCTGGAAATCTCTAGACATCCTCTGTCTGTTTGCTACACACCTAATACCAGTTCCTTAGGGGTATAGCTGGGCTCATTTGTAACTAGATGCTTGGAGAACCAGTGAGGTACTGGGAGGACAATGACCTGGCTTTGGGTGGTTGTCCAAAGCTTTCCTGTTCAAATGCCACGGGAGCACTATACTCGGCTTTCCCTGGCTCCCCATCCCTTTTCGTTTTCTTGCCAGCCTTAAAGAAGTCTTTTCATGACATCCCCACTGATATGCAGTGGTTGTGCTGGGGAAAAAAATGACAACACAGAACATAAGCATCGACATGCAGCGACTCCATGGGTGGTGGTGACGATGATAGAAGCAGACTTCTGAAAACATGTGGCAGACTTCAAATGCCAGTTTGCTTCTTGAGCCCTAAATAAGCCTGCTTAGACTGCTGCTTTTGTTTTTTTACAGCTGCAAATTTAACTCCTTGCAATGAAAGATCTTGTGATCTTTCACTTAGTAGTTCAAAGCTGTGGTAGTTGCGCATTTGCATCTCAGACATGCTGTCTTCCAAAAGCCTTAAAATGGCCTGAAGCAAAGGTCTGTGGTGGCTGGGGAAAAAGCACACTTGCAATGGGATGCAAAAAAAAATAAATAATAATCTAATTCAGGTTGCAATTGGATGCAAAATCAGACAGCCGGGTTGGAGCCGGGTGCTCTCTGGTGATGAGCAGCTGGGGGCAGTAAACACCAGGCAGATGCAGCCAGAGCCCCACGTCCCAGCTCCAAAAGTGGCTGGCGGGGGGACGACCATTGTCAGCCCCCAGAAACTTGCTTCTGGGACATACAAGGTCTGTGTAAGTCTCTAGGCCTCAAACTAGACCCCCACAGGGCAAGAGTGGAGCCTAGACTTTGTGTGAGATATAGGAAAGGACTGGACCTGCTTAACTTAGGTGCGTGACAAGGAATGCCTACCTGCTAGCTAGCCTGAGACCTCAGTCCCTTGAAAGATGGTCCCGAATCTGGGCTGAACGAAGAGCCCACAGTGGCGTGAAGTGTGTTACTTGACAGCTGTCTGAACTGGGTCTGCAGGGACACAGGTAGAGATGTCCCTCCACCGGCAGCGAGTGTTGGCCAGCTGGCATTTGCAACGTAGAGCATTAAGCTAAACTTCACCGAAGTTTCCAAGGGCTTTTTTCTGGGACAGACGGTGCTTTCTCAGCAGTTTTGGGAAAACACTGTTGGGACGTGGGAAAGCCAACAGTGCTGAGCAGCCAAGGGCACCGCTTGAAAGCCATTTTCTGATCTGCATTAGCACATCAGTAGGAAAGGGCTGCAGGAGAGGTTTACCCGCTGCAGCTCCTCAGGCCTAGACTAGGAGCCGAAGCCTAGACTACCGAAGCCTAGACTAGGCTAGACTAGAGGTAGAGGCCTAGACTAGACTTCTCAACTAGAAGGTGAGACTTTCTCTCACCTGGGCATCTGCAGCTCCGCAACTTGCCTTCAGAAGTGACTTCGCATGCCAGCTTGGTGCAACGAGTACTTTCGAAGAAGGCAGTTATGCTCTGTGGAAGCATCCACCCCAAAAATTTGCCAAAGCAGAGGTCAAGGCTTCTCTGCTTTCTGCAGAAAGCCTGCAAATTGAGTGACAGCCCCTGAGCTCACCTCAGCAGTCAGAACAACGGTGTCAGACAATTAACTCTCGCAGCATGCAGTACAGTTTATGCCTTTCCTAGCAAAATAGTCCAAGAAATCATTCACGTTGGCAATGCCTGTAGCAGTGAGCACGTCGGCCAGGGTCTGTTCTCTGGCCCTGAGTCAAGCAAGCCTATGCAGGGCCCAGCTCACGGCCTCAGGGCTGACCCCATTTTCTTCCCAGGAGCGGGTGAGCTCACCCGTTCTGTGGCCAGGACCAGCCCCATGGCTGCCAACTGGGAGAGGCCAAGGTGTCAGAAGCCAAAACTGTGGCGGGAAACGTGTTAATAGTTAAAAAGCATGTTGCTGCTTAAGGCTGTGCCCTGACTGTCTTTGGTGTACTGGTGTAGGTATCGTCACTTGGAAACAAGAGGAGCTGATGGAAGCAACGCTCTGCCTGTTTGTAAATGAGGCAGAAGTTTAAATTATTATCCCTTCCCCCAGCAAACTGCCTGCCTATGCGAGCTGGCTGGGGAGAGTTTTCCTGTGCTCCACAGCAGCGTGGTCTCTTCTCTCTCCCAGCCACTCTCCTCCCTGCCCCCTGCGCTGTGTCCTGTGGCCGAATGCAACCCCTCCAGCTGAGCTGCATCTCCCTGTGATCCCTCCAGCCACACGGGCAGCCAGAGTTCAGAGCCTGGCCAAGCTGCTTCCCTTGGATGACAAAGGCATGAGTCAGTTACGAGCTTGGTGTAACCTACTTATTTATAAAGACTGTATACAAAGACAATTTTTTTCCCTCCTTGGCTATGGTGGACACTTCCAGCAAGGAGAAGCCTCTTTGCTCTCAACTCACGAGTCCCACCAGCTCTGATGAGGCCTCACTTCTCCTTTTCTTCACGGGATCCAGTCAGAGATTTGCAGCCCATGGAGTTCGCCGTGAGCCACACACATGCTCGTTTGCACTTTCCAATTTGCAGGACGTGCCCAAGGCAGAGCAATGGCTGCAGGAGTTGGGCTGTGGGCAAGATCATATCGGGCATGTGGCTACATACGGCATGACCCAGAGAGAACCAAAAATCTCAAATCCAAAGTTGTAACTCCTCCAAAAAAAACACACCCTTTCCACCTAACTCTAGAGGCAGTAAAATATGTTCTTTAGTTTTTTCTAAGTGCTGCATCTGTGTGATCTGTGTCGTCCAGGAGACCAAGTCTCCCTCCTGCCATGTGCCAGGTATCAAAGTGACGTGACAGCGCAGGGTTTCAGACATGCCAAGGCCACATTCATTTGCCTAAATGTAGTCACGTAGTGCTATTTTAAGCACATTTGTTTACCCTGCCCAGCCTCTAACTGGCTGGTTTATACACCTTACAATACCCAAAACACCCGTATGGGCCTGGCATGTCTGACACGCAACCCACAAGAGTCCCACACCCTCCTGGACTGGCAGGGAAGGGCTGAGGAGGATACACACACATGCCTAAAATAGATACCAGATACCTCTGCTTCGGCAGCTAAATCCTTCCCACCACCAGCATCCCTGACTTCCCTGGCTGGTCCACACAGTCCTGCCGGTCCAGCTGCTAAGGTCTTACTAGCAGGGGCTGATTTTCCACATCAGTGCGATTTTAATTTGCCAGAGTCGCACCTGGTTAGGACTAGTTATTTATTGTTTCAGCAAGAGCAGGGCTTGATGAAATGTTCAAAGCCATATGTAACAAATGTAACCTGGCACGCACAACAGCATTGAACAGTACAGAAATGCCAAAAGCAATACAGGGTGTGATAGGAGCTGGCTGGCTACATAGTGTGACTACTTACAGATCACGGACCTGAATCTTTATGGTGGTGCATCTTGTGTGGTCATTTATTATTATTCCTCAAGAGTCCGTGCTGGGGCCAATACTGTTTAACATTTTTATCAATGATATAGACAGGGAGATTAAAGGCACCATCAGCAAGTTTGCAGACGACACCAAGCTGTGTGGTGTTGTCGATACACCAGAGGGATGGGATGTCATCCAAAAGGACCTGGACAGGCTGGAGAGGTGGGCCCAGGTGAACCTCATGAGGTTCAACAAGACCAAATGCAAGGTTCTGCACCTGGGCCGGAACAATCCTCGCCACCAATACAAACTAGGGGGTGAGGTGTTGGAAAGCAGCCCTGAGGAAAGGGACTTGGGGGTGCTGGTGGATGAGAAGCTGGACATGAGCAGGCAGTGGGCAGCTGCAGCCCAGAAGGCCAATCCCATCCTGGGCTGCATCAAAAGAAGCGTTGCCAGCAGGTCCAGAGAGGTGATTCTGCCACTTTACTCTGCTCTGGTGAGACCTCACCTGGAGTATTGTGTGCAGGTCTGGAGCCCTCAATATAAGAAGGACATGGACCTGATGGAGAGGGTCCAGAGGAGGGCCACAAGGATGATCAGGGGGATGGAGCACCTCTGCTACGAGGACAGGCTGAGGGAGCTGGGGTTGTTCAGCCTGGAGAAGAGGAGGCTCCGGGGAGACCTAATAGTGGCCTTCCAGTACCTGAGGGGGCTACAGGAAGGCTGGGGAGAACCTGTTTAGAAAGTTGGCCTGGACAACTCTATGACTCTACTATAGCATAAAATAGGAGTAAGTCTTAGCAGTCAGCCTTAGAAGTACTTCATAGCAACTTTGCACTGGAATAAATGACTGTAAAGCATGCTATCATTTGGTACTTTAAATCTACTAATGCAACAAGATCTTCCTACCTTAATGTTTGTGATTTCTCATGATCAAGTTCCAGTTACATCTGCCTTTTGGAGACACTGGCAATATGTGGATATGCCCGTACACACGCATAAAGTGATAAACTTGCCAATTGTATCACACAAGTAGGTTTTGATTACAATGCACCCCCCGTGCAAAAAGTATTTCATGACACAAATCAACTGTGTTGTGGTAGGAGGAGCAAACAGGCGCACAGTCTTAAGGTTTGAGCTGGTGAGACAGTGCAGCTCCATGGGTACCACGGTGCTTGCTTTCTGGTCGAGCTGCTCCAAAAGGCTTTGTTTGACTTTTGAAACACCAGGAAGAAGCAAAGGGGAAAAAGGGCAGCTCTGCGAGAGCAGCTCCCCCTTTTTAGCCCAGCCTGTTAAGCGAGACTGAGTTTTATGGCTGGGCCAAGTGCTGAGTCCTACACTTGGGTCAAACCAACCCAGCTGGCTATGGGCCCTTGTGGGGCAGTGGGGGAAGAGGGCTTCACCCGCTTCTCAGAGCCATGCCTCCAGCAGCTTTTGCAGGTACCTACTCAATCGTTAACTCCCTGGTGGTGGTGTTTTGGGGAACAGCCAGACGGGCAAGCTTATGGGATGGGGGGGGTTGTGGCAGGGAGCTTGGCAGAGGCTGCTGAGCTGAGGCAGGAAAGCTGCTGGCAAGGAGAGGGCACTTGGCCACCGCCATCCCCAGCCTCCCCGGGCTGGGCCAGCGCAGCCACCCCAGCCCCGAAGCCACCCCAGCCCCAAAGCCACCCCAGCCCCGAAGCCACCCCGCGGGGTGCGAGGCCCGGCCTCGCGGGGGTTATTCCATATGGCCAAAGCAGGGCAAGGGGCTGACCTGCGGCCCTTTGCAAAGTCCAGTCTGTCTGAGCCTCTTGCAAATCGGCACCATTTCGGGGGATGCAAAAGACACAAATGGTTCGCTCTTGCAGGCAAAAAGAAAAATAATTTTAAAAAACCTGAATATTAAAGGTCTGGAGTCTTCTCCCTGCCAGCTGAAATGGTGAAACAAGAAGAGGGGAAGAAGTGCGAACTGCAGATTTTAACTGTTATCTTCTAATACAAGAACCCAGTTGTATACTGGGTGGTGAACACATTTTCGGCTTTTTTCTGGCATGCAAATGCACCGGAGCTGTGAAACGTCAGTTAATGTGAAAAGTGAAACCTGCGGCCTGTGGTTCTCAGATTATTTTTTTTTTCCTTTTTCTTTTTGCATTTCTTTCTCTCGCTTTCATCCTTCAAGCCCTCTGCCAGCCTGGCAGGCTCAGACAAGTCAGTGGGGCTGCAGCCAGGGCAACACTTCCAGGTTACGACAGCGGCAACCATTTTGCTGTTATACAATATTGCGGCAAGTGACGTGCTGAAGCCTTCCTCGTCCGCACCCCCCAGCCCCTCTCTGTGCCCCACACATCCCCCCTCTAGCCTGGCGGTGCCCGCAAGGGATCTGCTCGCTCGCTGCGAGTCGTGGCACCCTCCTGTCCCCTCGGGAGGTGGCTCATGGGGCTGCTTTGGGTCAACCGAAAGGAGCCCAGCGGTGCCTCGTCTCTGAAGGTGTCCCTGGAGAAGGGTCACAGGAAAGCTGGTGGGTGTATTTTCAGACTAAACAGACAACATACTGAACAAGACAGTTTTTAAGCTCTTGGCACTTTTTGTGATCTAAAAAAAAATAAATTTATTACTGTTACTGTTGCTGTTAATGGTAATGGTAATAAAAGCATGGTCCTGATGAAGCATCCCTTGTGCAGATCAAACCCATGTTTGTCCCAGAAGCAGGACTCGGAGGAGTCCTGTCAGAGGCCCTGAGAGATGCTGGAGGTGCGATTAGATCTTCTTCCAGCTTGGAACTTGTTTCTGAGAGCCACTCCCCGCAAAAGAGTGAAGAACTGTAAAAGAGAGAGGGAACAGCAAAAGAAAAAGCAGCAACTGCTCTTCCTCGGTTCATTTAGGGCACAGCTGTTCTTGTGAACAGCAAAGAGTCTTCACACTGAAGACCAAATAGCAAGGGAGCTCTGGATGTGTTTAAATAAAGCTAGGTTTAATTAGAGCTGTTCAAAAATTAAATGCAGAAACAGAGTGTATTTACGTTTGCACTCAAAAATATATTAGATCCCCAGGCAGATCTAGGTCAGCACAGCTCGAGTAAAATTACTGGGAAGTGCAGCGTGTGGGAAAGTATTCAGTTTTGCCTGTTCCGTGCAAGCGGGTTAACTCTTACAAGTGCTGCAGTACCCACACCCACAACATGGGCCTTCCGTGTCATGATGTGGCACAGCCAGTGCCAAGAATTCAGAAATATTGAATTATTGTTCATGCAACAGATTCTGGGTTGTTTTGCATTGCTGTTCGGTTTCTTTCTCTCTCCCTACTTGTACCTCCTTCATAGCTACCACAACACATCTTCCTGCATCGTCATGAGATCCAGAAACACCTTCCTTTTCTTTAAAGTTGAGATTCTGCTATAATCGTATGACTCAGAGTGCCATAGGTCTAAGAAAAACACCTGATGTCTGAGCCTTGAGATAAATCCCTATATATTGGCAACTCCAAGTTGCGTTGCTAAGCTGTCACCTACTAAAAAGTGGAGGGGGAAAAAAAAGAAGGTATTTTGTTTCCAAAGAAATACTGGAGGCTTTTGATTACGCCTTCCTGCCTTCCAGCCTGCAGGTCTAGACTCTGCCTAAGGAAACCAAGCTGTTTACCCCTGACTCACTATTTGTGTGGATCGCCCTGTGCTGGCGAGGTCAGGCCCAGCTGCGGCAGGCATTGCACAAGTCAGGCAAGGACAGGAATTTGGAGGCCCCACAGATGGATGGGCTGGGGAAGGTCAAGCGTTTCGCGTGGATGGGCTTTGGGATCAGCTGGGCTTGAGGTGAAGCAGCTGCTGCAGGGCAGGGGAGACCTCTCTCCGGTGGGCTCAGGAGACCCTTCCTTCTGCTGGCAAAGGAGGGAGGGTCTGCACTTTGCCAAGGAATTGGGGCAACAGTGTGAATTCCAGGAGTTGTTGAAATTCTGGATTTTTACGCCAAGACTTCTCAACATTTTCTAATATAATTTCAGAGTGAATCAGCAAAAAGCTGACAGCAGCTCTCATTCTTAATTTGGCCTTGCTTGAAATGAAGCACTTAACTTACAGGAATTATATCAGACCTAAAAGAGCTACTTGAATAGGCTGTTGGGATATAAAAAAAGCAAAAATTTTTGGTCCCACAAAAGCACCTTCCTTCTTTTGCACGGCAACCGTTTCAAAGGGGAACTGTATTCTCAGAAATTTTTTTTGGACAATTCCAGTAAATACCTAACACTCAGTTCTGCCAAAAGCAGCGCCGCCAGAAGCATCCCACGTGGATGCTCCGGGCTTCCCTCTCTCCCGGGCTAGTGGTCCAGCCCTGTGCAGGCCAGCAGCCTCCAGCTCCCTTTGTGCCACCTTGGCACCCGACTGTGGTTTCCACGCTCATCCGCGGGCCCCGGTGTGACACACAACTGCCGGCCAGGCTTTCACGGCCCTTATTTGTCTTTCCCACCCCACCCGGTTCCAGAAATGCACCAGTGGGAGCACGGAAAGGGCCACCTCCGCCAGGAAGCTGAACCCTCGACGAGGTGAGGGCCTGGGGGGGACACACAACTTCTGGCCTCCTCATGCAGGCAGCCGCTGGCCCTGAGGTGGCCCTGAGGCGGCCAGGGGCACACGCAGACCGCCCGGGGCGTTAAAAAGCAACGCCGTGCACGGCAGAGCGGGGTCCACCGTGGCGGTCTCTTTACTGGGGGAAGGAAGGGTAAGGCACCACACGGCCGTGCCGCCCGGACGCCCGCTCCTCAGGGCGGGGGGGATGGCGCGGTGTCCATGCGGGGCCTCTCCCGCCCCGGCCGCCGCCCCGCCGGGAAACGGCTCACCCCGCGCTTGCACAATCCGCCCGGCCCCGCCCCCACGTGACCCCGGGGGGCCCCGCCCCGCCATGCAAATCAGCCGGGCGGTGACGGCCAATGGGGAGGCGCCCTCCGCCGTTGTATTTATAGACGCTATTTAAAGAGCCCCTGGGAGTCTCTGAGTGCGGCGCGGGGTGGTGGCGGCGGGGCGGGAGGGGGGCACGTGCACCCGGAGGGCTGGCAGTTGGACGCGTGAGCTCGAGCGCCGCCGCCTGGGGCTGGGGGGGAGGAGGGGAGCGGCGCGAGCAGGGCCCCGCTCCGCTGAGGGAAGGGAAGGGCCCCCGCTCCGCTGAGGGAAGGGAAGGGCCCCGCTCCGCTGAGGGAAGGGCCCGACGCCGGTGTCGCCGCCGTCACGGCCGCCGTGCTGCGGGAAAGGAGGGTCCCTGTTTTCAGCCCGGCCGCAGCGTTTCGTAAGTGTCAGGGTAAAACGCCAAATGCAGTTTTAAGTCAAAAGCTGCCAATTTTTTTTTGTAAGCGGTTCAGGTGTTTTCAGCTTTCACATCATCCTCTTCGTCCAATAATTTAGAGAGAGAAAATCCTTCTTGCTGCTCCCCTCCCTACCCCATTAAAAAAAAAAAAAAGTCTCTTTACTGGCTCGTGTTGTGTGGTGGCAGTTGGGAGGGAGAAATAACACCTGAGGGCCGATGGGGGTGTCATGGCATCTGTGTGTGTTGGGGCCGTGAGGCGGGCACGGAGCGGCAGCGTTTTACAGTCATTATACACTGAAAGAAATCACCGAGGTCAGCAAGCGGCAGGGCTGATTTGAACCCAATCTTGCCAGCTCGCTCTTACACAAGTAATCTCTGAGGAGTTGCCACCCAAGGAATTTTCTGTCAAAACTCAGACATGAGAAGAACAGCAGTTTATCTCTATAAGGAATGCTATTTTTTATCATCTCTCCTATCTCCCCTCCCCCCCACTTATGCAGCATTTGATATATAGCTTGCATTCCCACTGAAGTCATTAGCATTTTCCCCTTTACTCAGAGACTAAGCTTTCTATTTCTGGGTGTCTGTGTATCCCAACAAATCCTCGCATCCAGTTGATAGCAGTGCCCCTCTCTCCTGCCCATAGTAGTGCTGAGCACTGATGTAATAGGAAAGCTTGCATTCCTACTGAAGTCATTAGCATTTTCCCCTTTACTCAGAGACTAAGCTTTCTATTTCTGGGTGTCTGTGTATCCCAACAAATCCTCGCATCCAGTTGATAGCAGTGCCCCTCTCTCCTGCCCATAGTAGTGCTGAGCACTGATGTAATAGGAATTGCAAATGCCTCTGCTCCCATTTTAAAGAAAACCTCCACAGTGTGCGGTTGGCAGGAGAGCTGGGTTACTCTGCTCATGCGCCAGTGAGAGAAGGATGGGGCTGGGGGCAGGAGCTGCACCAGCTCTCCCTTTTTGGCCATCCAGAGGCAGACTGGTAGGTTTTCCTCTGGCCTTTCTTTTCTTACGATTTGCCTCAAATCAGGAAAAGAAAAAAAAAAAAAAACCAAACCACAAAAACCCCCAAAGTTTAAAAAAAGCACCACAACAACCCCAAAGTCTGCCCCTTTGTTGCGAGTTGGCTGGCTGCAGGGCTTCAAATAGCCTCAAATAGGTGCTGCTAGTTTCTAGCGAGTGGTTTGCTCAGATGGTGCTGTAAGTGCACACGTTGACTCAACCCCTGTTTTATTAGAGCATGGCAGTAGTTCCCAGGATAAAACCTAAATGGATCTGGGAAAGGGAGAGACGTTGCAAGTAAATCAGTAAAAATTACAGCAGATTACTCATTATTCTTGTGTATAACCAATGCCCATTCAATTGGTGCAGAGTCTTACTGATTGTAATAGGATTTGGGCCAGGCCCTTGAAGAACCTCTGTGCTAAAATACTGTGATGAGTTAGTGCATTTTACAAGGGCTTTTTAAAATGCTTAAGCTGCCCAATTTTCTTTGTTAAGGATCTCATCACTGCCACAGTGGGAGAGAGGAAGAAACGTATTTTATAGATGAAATATGCTTCAAGTGAGCTGTTTTCGTTTGGTTGGGGGTTTTCTCTGATGTTTCTAACTGCACTTTTGTTGGCATCTACTTGAAAAATGACTGCAATGTTTATATTCGGTTTTAAAGCTGTAGGTTTTAATACCCTCTGGAGTTTAATCAAGTGGGAAAATTACATAGTGAACTGCTTGACCACTTTAGTGTATGAAGTTGACTGGGCCAGCAACTCCACACCTTCTTCGTGTTCTGAATTGTATTTCATAATAAATGAAAGCACAAAGCAACCAGATCCAAAAAGAGTGGAGTTAAACTAGTTGTGAAGCATCACCAGCAAATACCATCTGCATAGTCAGGTTGGTCAGTAATATAAAGGATTCCCAATTCCCCACCCCTATACTTAGTATATACAAAGAAATGAACTGCTTTCAAATTTAAAATGACCAGCTATCAGCAGGGAGGGAGGAAGGAAGAAGGCTTTTGCACATCTCAGTTTAAATGTGATGGAGCTGGGCAGCAAGGAACAGACAGGCATAGCAGTCCCCCGTGGCGGCTGAGCAGAAGGCTTTTGTTCTGCAGGGCAAGATCAGGTGGAGAGGCAGGGCCTGTGCTGGCAGAGGAGAGGAAAGCGAGCTCCATCTGTGACAGTGCAGCCTGTGAGGGTGAGCAGCTTTCTGAAAAGCTTGTGCTGAAATTTAAAAGCCCCTGGTGTGTTGTGGCAGGGAGTCGTGTTTGTGGGTGAGCCGCCCGAATTGGGGAGTGATGCTGAAATCCCCCCGGCCCTCTCCCAGGTACTCACCTGTGTGCGTGGTTTTCTGTTGTTGTACTAAAGACTCATTCTGCTTCTAAGCTCTGATAAAATGGTGGGGTTTTTTTAATCACCGCCCCTGAAAAGTGAATAGTGTGGTGGATGGCTTGGGCTGTCAGTGTCCTGTCAGCTGGCATGCAGCTCCACTGGTATGAAGTCCCCCACAGCTTGGGGAACAGCACACAATCACTCCCCGTAATTGTGCCCACACTGAGACTTGTGCCAATGAAGGCCTTTAGTAAAAGATACTGAATACTAATCAGTGCAGTTATACTATCTATATTTAGGTGCATATATAGAAAGAGGTGTGTGTTTATATAAATATATAAAGGGAAAAATCTGGGTTTGCTTCTTTGGAAATGTTTCATAAATGTGTAAGTTTGGGATTCTCTAAAGATGGAAGTTGCCTGGTTTGAACTGCATTGGTAGAATCAAAGCACTATACAGCCCGCGACAGGGATACTGTGTTACACACGTTTTCCCTATGAATATTCTCTTAGATCAAAACAAAATAAATGCGGCTTTTTGGAATTTGTAGCTATGTGGTGGGGACTGTGCAGATCTAATGGCCTGTTGGCACCAGAAGGGAGGTGACCCACTCTGAGCCTTCCCTGCAAGGCTCCAAGGTGGCTGATATTAGTCTGTCCCATACATTCACCATCCCTGTTGCTTGTCTGCCCCCAGGTAAAGCTGGCTCAATTCACTCATACAGCAGAAGACTACTAGTACTAAGGCTAATGACAGAAAAAAAGTGACTGGTTCTTTGACAGATTAATGAGCTAAATTATTATCCACATTTCAAGGAGCAGTAGAGGCAGTGCAAGAAGCCAGACAGGGCAGCCTGGAGAGGGGAAAAGCAGATGCACTATCTGTTTTGGGGGCCACAAGCCAGTAGCTAGGTGCAGGATGAGGCTGGGCAGCACAACAAAGACATTTTTGTACCAGAATTGCTACGTTTGCTTTCCCAGTATGGTTATTTCAGTGAGGCTGTAGGAAGATGTCATTTTTCACATACAGCTTTCTGGCTGTTTGTAATTGTAATTTGCTGGTCTGTGGGAGCACATCCTAATTTTTTTCAAGCAAAAATCAGGCAAGCTGGTTTGAATGGTTGCAATAGTCAATCTGAGCTCATCTGAAGGGAAAGGAGGAGTGCTTGCTGGAACTATTCCATAGGCAGTTGGATGAGGCCAACATCCAGCAAAGGGGCTTAGGGTGGTAACAGATTTTACCGGCACAGCCACATTCAGAAGATGACATAAGTTCACAGCCAAAAAAAAAAAAATCACCTCTAGATCCAAAATACATCATACCCTTACAAAAAGCAGTAGTCAAGCCTTTTTCAGATGAGCACTCAGACTAATTTAATGTACTTTTTGTTGAGTTTTTCCGCCTGTAAGTTGCACCAGTCTTCAGATCCTTATACTAACTTGAGTCATGTCTATCAGGAGTGGGTCTGAGGGCATTTGAGCATGTGAAAAGGAGTCAGTGTACAAAAACTGGACTTTGAGTTGTGGAGTTCATCTTGCCAGCTGCCTGACAGTGTCAAGGAAACACAGGAGTAAGGGCACGCAGAGTAGGATCCCCCAGGAAACGTAAACCCGCTGGAGCTGTCAAGTAAGGTGGTTGCATTTTTCTCTTATGCTAGAAACCCAAACAGGGTTTGGGTTTTTTTCAGCTGAAAGAAGTATACTCCAAAGGAACATTGTGAGAATGGATTTTGGCTTTCTGGAGGTAGCCCTAAATGTGTCTTTCAATGCGGTCTTTCTTTTCGCCTCTTTCTTTTTTTCTGCCCTCCTGTCTGTCTTGTTAATTATTAATCCAATGTGTTGAGAGCTACATTCTTCTGAGCGACTCCTCCCATGGTTCCAACCCGGGCAACTTGTCTTGCATTATTAGTCTGTGGACTAAAATTGCTCCTTCATAAAATATTGTACGCTGGCAAGAAACCCAGGTGGCAGAGTGTACAGAAGGTGTGTCATCCAGGCTTCGTGGCGTGTTACAAAAACTGCCTTGCTTAGCCATTATGCTGCTTGCTTAAATGACCTCTGCAGTGTTCAACAAAATGGCCTCAGGTGGTTGTGGACTTTGTGGTCTTTTTAGCACATGCAATTAATCAGGAGGGAAAAATAAATCTAGCATCAGAATGAGTATTTTACTGGAACTGAATTGCAATTCCTGTGCATAATTTAACACTTTGGGGAGTGAACGTCCTCTTACTTGAAATGATTTAGGGGCGGTTTTGAAATAGAACACATTTGTGTAAACATGTCTTGGGATTAAAGATCTCATGTTTAGTTTTCTCCAAATTACATCTCTGTCTATAGGATATGCCATGCAGTAATCTTTAAGCTCTGTTCTGCAAACTGTTCCTCTTACAAATCGACTCAAAATAGTCCTCCTGGCATAATTTCATTTTTTTCCCCCCTAAATAAGGGACTGTAGGCTAAAACCCAATCCAGGGTAATTCTATGCCTGTTTTAAAACAGGAGAAATTTGGCTGAAAGTGGCCTCAAGCTAGTGGTTCACATTTTTTCAGTACTTAGCAAGGAGAGCAGCTGTTTCAACACATGGGTTTCCCCAAAATTGCAGCCCTCAGAGTTACAGATCACTTCTGAAAGCTGTCCCAAAGTTACCTGATTAATCTGTGGCAGACCAGAGTGTATAGGTCAAAGGCTAAGTGTATAGTTCATTCTGTGTCCTCTCCTGACCAGTAATACAGCCCAATTAGGCCCTTAGTGAGAGATCCCACACTGATAAAGTTGATACTTTTTGCCATGAAATTTGCATGAAATGTAGTGTGAAATTTGCAAATATGTTCAGGCCCATCAACATGTGCTATTTATACACAGCTTTGTATTGGGCTTCTTTCTTGTTTCTTCTGAGACCAGGGAGCTTGTTTGGGATCAGCTGTTGTTAACCCGACCCTTAGAACAGCTCACTGCTTGTGTTCAAATTTGGGCTGAAGGATCTCTGGGCATGCACCTCCACAGCAGGATCTGAATCTCGGGCAACAGGCCCGAGGTGGCATTATAGAATGGTTAAGAGTTGGAAGGGACCTTAAAGATAGTCGAGTTCCATTTAGAGATTGCTTTTTGCTGTGACGACATTGTGACGTTTACGCAGCTAAGAATAGGCAATTGTAGTAAGTTTCCAATATGTTTCAATATCAGTAAACAAAAGGTCTCTGAAGTAAATTAGCAGCAGTGGTGTTGGTTAATGCGTTTTTAAAGCTAGGGCTCATTTATTTTACAGTTAAATAAAACCTGTTGGGTAGGTTAGTTATATAGGTTGCCACACTTCAAACTACAGTAATTTACACTCCTTTGTAGTGGCCTCAGCGTTTGCCTTCACACATTTTATCTGTAAGAGAGCAGAAGTTTTGAGTTTCTCCAGGACAGGGAACCTCCTTGGTCAGTAGAAAAAATGCATTTTCAGATTTCTGGGTCAAGCGTATTTTCAGCAGTGTTGAGTGGCACCTTGGTGGTACCCATTGCATGAACGGTGCGGTGCTGCCTTACCATGGTGGGCCTTGTGTCTTGGTGATTTGGAGCTACGCAAAGTGAGCAAAGAAAGCAAGAACCAGTGATCGCAGCTGAGCAGGGTGTCCACGTGAAGCAGCCCTTCACCTGGCTGGCTCTGGGGCTGCTCGGGATGCAGCCTCAACTCAGGGCCAGCGCTTGTCGAGAGCGTCAGGGTGTTTTAGTCACCTCCATCATCCCAGAGGGGATGTAATATCCAGTGGTTAGAGCACCAGTGCAGAGATGAGACATAAGGAGGTGTTACACCCTCTGAGCCAAAGGAGATACAAAACCATATCTCCCCTTCCCAGAAATCTGTTCTTACCACTGTAGTATCAGATATTCTGAGTAAGGGCCCTCTTTTCCTCCTCTTCTGAAGGCCCCGTGAGTTTTATTTTTTTACTACAAGTTTCCTAATGTTCTTTTTGCAGACAGGTGAGCAGCTTAGCTGTCAGGCTTGGCACTTCTTATCCTATTCCAGGATACAGAACAGGCCCCTGAGGATGAGGCATGTGAGACTTCCACTGGACCCAGCTCTCTGCATTTTCATTTGATGCCTTGAAGCTGAATCATTGTTGCTCAGTGGAGACCTGCCACTCTGAAGCCTGAACCTGATAACTTGCTTGTGAGGTTACGCAGTCAGGTTCCTGATTCATCAGATAAGGCTAACCTTATTTTCCTATTGATCAGCTAAGCAAGAACTTTCAGTCAGCTGTGCTCAGGGTACAAGATATCCAGGACTGCAGCAAGGCATGTTCCTGTCTGGGGCAGGATAGTAATTCAGCACTCCCCTGGTTGCCTCCCTGCTCCATGGAGGCTCCCTGCATGCTTTCCCACAGGGATCTCCAAATTCATGAGGACCTGCTGGTTTTTGTTCTTTTCTACATTTTGTGCCTCTGTTGGAGAAACATCCAGGGCTGGCTTGCTTTCTGTCCCCCCTTCATACAACCCTGAATATACTAGTGGCCCATGGTTCCTGGAGAGTCCTGATTTTAGCTTTAAGTGATCAAAACTGGGATTTTTTAAACAGGTATCACAACTGTTACTAGTTGTTTTAGGGGGGTGATTGCTTGGTTGTAAAGCATGTTAGAATTTTGCCAGGAATTAATTTGGCCAAGCATTCTCACTAAACCTCACAACTGACAGAAAAACACCACCAGTACGAACTGTAGCTCAGTCTGGCAAGCTGTTGTTGATAGTCACAGGAAAGGTACTCTGCAAAGCAGACAAAAACTGCATTAAGCTACCTGCATGGAGTGACACACGGAGAAAGAAGAGCACGTTTTACACAGTAGAGAAGTGTTCAGTGTGTAACAGTGGCTAACTTGTGAGATTGACTGAATACCTTGAGCACTGTTCTCTTGCCTGGCTGGGTTGTGTGTGCATGCACTTGGAGAATTATTCTTGCACAGTCAAATCTGAAATTAATTTTCTGCAAATGCTGACTTGTACAGCTAAGGAAGTGTAATGACTGAGCATTTTTGCCCAGGTGCCTCAAGTGCTCGCGGAAACCCACCACGATTTCTGTACAAGCTGACTTGTATAGCTAAGGAAGTGTAATGACTGAGCATTTTTGCCCAGGTGCCTCAAGTGCTCGCGGAAACCCACCACAAAAAAAGCTGTGAAGATTGACAAAAAGATTAAGTGAACAAACTGCATATATTACAATATTTGTATTTTCCCCTAACTTCCACTATAACAATGCCTTGTAGCTGGCGTTTGCATGAAAAAAGCACAAGCAAGGAATACAGAAACAAAACCACAGAAGTTGGTTGCACAGAAGCAGTTTGCTTCAGTAAACAGTTGACGTAGACAAAGTTATGGCTAACAATTTCACATAGACAGCTGCTGTTCCGTAACGTGTTATCCCTCATCAACCTGTGAAGTAATTAAAAAATGATACGCTGGTTGCACAGAAGCAGTTGACTGCTTCAGTAAACAGTTGACATAGACAAAGTTATGGCTAACAATTTCACATAGACAGCTGCTGTTCCGTAACGTGTTATCCCTCATCAACCTGTGAAGTAATTAAAAAATGATACGCTGACAGTTCCTATCATTATCTCATAGCTCTTGGGCTTTGTTGCTGCATTGTTGCAGGTTTACTGTGTCGTCTTGGGCAGGGGATTTGAGCCTGTGGTGCCTCAGTTTCCCCTGCTGCAAAATGGAGGCAACTGGTGATTTGGCCTTGGGAAGTAGCTTGCAAAAGCAATTTGAGAGTCTTCATTGAAACAGCCCACCTGCAAGATTGCAAAATATTATTCCACAGATTGTTTCTAAAAAAAAGATTGTAATGAAAAATCAGCTTAATTTCTGTCAGACTACACATGAGCCCAAGGTCCTGGCCAATATCCATTGTGTCCGTGGAATGTGGTATGTGAGGTTTTGCTGCAAACATGTCTACTGGCACACTTACTGTACAGCCATGTCCATTAACAGCTAGCTCATTAGCACAAAGGCATTCACATCTGTAGTATAAGACGTGATGTACTTAGTGTGTCTTTTACTTGGTTCATTTTGTATCACAGGATACATGAAGCTCACTTTTCCTTCCTTCCTTTCTTCCTTCCTTCCTTCCTTCCTCCCTTCTGTCCATCCATACCCAATGAATGTAGTTTTGGTGGGGGCAGGGGCCTGTTTCTGAGTTTATTGGATGCTTTTATTCAACACATGTAAAAAGTGTTGGAAATGTTAAATGTTTCAGTTAATTTTGAAATACTGATTTTTGTTTTGGGGATTGCCAAAATAAAATAATAGTAAGATTTAGGACTCTGGAAGCAAAAACCTGTACTTTTTGAAATTTTTTTTAAAGGTTCCTTTGATCTAAATTGAAAGTCTTGGGGTTTTTTTCCATATCCATGCAGAAGAAAAATGAAAAAAATGAAAAAGGCATGATAGTCATTGTGAGACATTATAAATTAAAAATGTACTTACACTGATGATAAGGGAAAACAGAGTCTGAAAATAAGAGCTAATTCAAACCAGAACCTGAGATCCAAACAGTGAATGCTTTTGAGGACTTCTGAAATCCAAACATCGGTGCTGCAGACTTTTACAAAATAAGGCAGAACTATATGAAATGTCAGATATTGAGATTGTTTTTTAACATTTGGCTCTCTGTTCTTCAGCCTTTTTTGTCTTTTGTTGTCTGAATTCTTTTTTCAGTACTTATAGTGGCCACTCAGGAAGTCTCTTCCTTCCAAAGAGATTCTTTGGGAGTCAAAAAAATGGGGGGGGCCTATCCTGTCACTAAAAAATTTCCACTGGCTCTCTCTCACGTGGTAACAGTGCCACTTCACTCAGTGATGCTGTCTTCTACTATGTCCTGGGTGGTCAGGATAGCAATAGGATAGGCTTTGGTGTGGCCTGCACCAGGACATATTTACTGCCCTGGCTTTGAGAAGTATCAGTGGGAGGAGCTTTTGATTAGTTGCTATTATTTTTGCAGCCATTATTTCAGAGGACCTACTACAATACTAAAAAAAAAAAACCAAAACCCAACCCTCTGCTTTGACTGAATTGTGAAAAACCTGCTGTAAACCCGAGGTTTTGGAGAATTGCAGGGGTGATTATCTTTTATTAAATGCTCTTTTACTGATCATATTATCTGGTGGTTTTATAGGTAGCCTAGTCTCTACTTTCATTTATGCCAGACCTTATCTACAGCTTTTCATGTGTTTCAGTTTTAAACGGAGACAGCAGCAAATGGAGGGCATGGCCTATCTTTCTTTTGTTGCTGTCTTTTTTAAAGCATAATTTAGGCATGATAAGAGAGAGAACATCACAGAAAAGTTCTCTCACAGGGACTTCAAAGTCTTTCTAGCACCCTGTGGTATTTTCTCGTGTGGTTTGTTTTGGGGGTGAACATTGGGAAAATGCATTTGGAGACTTTGTTAAATTTTTTGATCCCTAAAAAGAGAATGGATGTTTGACTCCAGGGTGGAAATGAGAAACAAAGAGACCAGTTCACCCCTCCCCAGCACTGTGACTGACCCTTTAATGACTGTGAAGCTGTTCAAAGGGGACATCACATGGTAGAACTGGCTTTCTTTGGAGCTCCATGCTGCAAGAGAAAGTGAAGCAGTCATCGGCTGCCTGTGGTCCTTCTGTCTTGCTCCCAAGATGGGTACGTGCCAAGCGTGGGGAGGGTGAACAGGGCAGAGGTTACACTGAGAGTGTTTGCCTGGTCTTTTAGATATAATCCTCCAGCTGTTATAATTTATGCTGAACACAGGGCTGGTCCTGCGAGTAGCCAGACATCAGAAGCCACCATGGTGGTCTAAAACAAGGGAGGTGCCTTGATGTAGAGTCTGATACAAGCCTGGAACGAATCGTATGAAATCCTTTCAGCTCTTTGAGCTTAACGTGAAGGTATTAAGGGTGAAACTGATGGCATTAAACCCCTTTCTGCTTTCTTAGTTGCAGAGCAGGCTTTTGACAGCAAAGATTATAGACCATGGAAAATTGATTCGGGGGGCATTGACCTTCAATCACACTGCATTACTCCACCGAAATCATGGTAGGACCATTAGAACTGAGTACCAAGTCTGCGTGTTTTCAGTGCCACACAGGACATAAAGAGACTTTGCCTACCCAAAGGGAATTTTCAGGATAGATGTATTTCAGAGGTAAATTCCCCAGTTAATGCAGAACCAGATTGTAGTCACACACATATTTTTGTCAGCTTATATAATATAACTTGGAAGCACTAAGATATACCAAATGATGTGCTCAACTTCGGTAGCAGAAAATGACTTTTCCAGGGAGAGCTGGGCTGGAAAGAAGTGGTTTGTTCCCACATATCCACACAGAAACTCCGGCTCTCCTGTAACTCTACTGGCCTCATTTTTAATTGTAGACCAGAACAAAGACTTAGCACTTTCACAATTAGCAGTTGTAAATAGACATGCTCTAAGGAGTAACTTTTACTCACATAAAGTTCTATTTTATGCCTAATTTACATGTGTAATTGCCTGTGTAATTGCATGTACAAGCTGAGAAAGTAAATGAGCATATGCTTCTTAAAACCCATTCAATAAAGTAAATTTTCTTCCCCCTCTTCCTTTGGAATGAGAGTCTGAGTTTCTTCACTGGGACTTCAACAGGATGTGCCTGAGCCCTTGGTGGTTAGCACCACAGCTGCTAAAGTTGCCCAGATAGCCTGATGCAGTTGGAGT
>NW_015091069.1:1501994-1514522 GCF_001431845.1 Calidris pugnax
TTTTTTCCCCCCTAAATAAGGGACTGTAGGCTAAAACCCAATCCAGGGTAATTCTATGCCTGTTTTAAAACAGGAGAAATTTGGCTGAAAGTGGCCTCAAGCTAGTGGTTCACATTTTTTCAGTACTTAGCAAGGAGAGCAGCTGTTTCAACACATGGGTTTCCCCAAAATTGCAGCCCTCAGAGTTACAGATCACTTCTGAAAGCTGTCCCAAAGTTACCTGATTAATCTGTGGCAGACCAGAGTGTATAGGTCAAAGGCTAAGTGTATAGTTCATTCTGTGTCCTCTCCTGACGAGTAATACAGCCCAATTAGGCCCTTAGTGAGAGATCCCACACTGATAAAGTTGATACTTTTTGCCATGAAATTTGCATGAAATGTAGTGTGAAATTTGCAAATATGTTCAGGCCCATCAACATGTGCTATTTATACACAGCTTTGTATTGGGCTTCTTTCTTGTTTCTTCTGAGACCAGGGAGCTTGTTTGGGATCAGCTGTTGTTAACCCGACCCTTAGAACAGCTCCCTGCTTGTGTTCAAATTTGGGCTGAAGGATCTCTGGGCATGCACCTCCACAGCAGGATCTGAATCTCGGGCAACAGGCCCGAGGTGGCATTATAGAATGGTTAAGAGTTGGAAGGGACCTTAAAGATAGTCGAGTTCCATTTAGAGATTGCTTTTTGCTGTGACGACATTGTGACGTTTACGCAGCTAAGAATAGGCAATTGTAGTAAGTTTCCAATATGTTTCAATATCAGTAAACAAAAGGTCTCTGAAGTAAATTAGCAGCAGTGGTGTTGGTTAATGCGTTTTTAAAGCTAGGGCTCATTTATTTTACAGTTAAATAAAACCTGTTGGGTAGGTTAGTTATATAGGTTGCCACACTTCAAACTACAGTCATTTACACTCCTTTGTAGTGGCCTCAGCATTTGCCTTCACACATTTTATCTGTAAAAGAGCAGAAGTTTTGAGTTTCTCCAGGACAGGGAACCTCCTTGGTCAGTAGAAAAAATGCATTTTCAGATTTCTGGGTCAAGCGTATTTTCAGCAGTGTTGAGTGGCACCTTGGTGGTACCCATTGCATGAACGGTGCGGTGCTGCCTTACCATGGTGGGCCTTGTGTCTTGGTGATTTGGAGCTACGCAAAGTGAGCAAAGAAAGCAAGAACCAGTGATCGCAGCTGAGCAGGGTGTCCACGTGAAGCAGCCCTTCACCTGGCTGGCTCTGGGGCTGCTCGGGATGCAGCCTCAACTCAGGGCCAGCGCTTGTCGAGAGCGTCAGGGTGTTTTAGTCACCTCCATCATCCCAGAGGGGATGTAATATCCAGTGGTTAGAGCACCAGTGCAGAGATGAGACATAAGGAGGTGTTACACCCTCTGAGCCAAAGGAGATACAAAACCATATCTCCCCTTCCCAGAAATCTGTTCTTACCACTGTAGTATCAGATATTCTGAGTAAGGGCCCTCTTTTCCTCCTCTTCTGAAGGCCCCGTGAGTTTTATTTTTTTACTACAAGTTTCCTAATGTTCTTTTTGCAGACAGGTGAGCAGCTTAGCTGTCAGGCTTGGCACTTCTTATCCTATTCCAGGATACAGAACAGGCCCCTGAGGATGAGGCATGTGAGACTTCCACTGGACCCAGCTCTCTGCATTTTCATTTGATGCCTTGAAGCTGAATCATTGTTGCTCAGTGGAGACCTGCCACTCTGAAGCCTGAACCTGATAACTTGCTTGTGAGGTTACGCAGTCAGGTTCCTGATTCATCAGATAAGGCTAACCTTATTTTCCTATTGATCAGCTAAGCAAGAACTTTCAGTCAGCTGTGCTCAGGGTACAAGATATCCAGGACTGCAGCAAGGCATGTTCCTGTCTGGGGCAGGATAGTAATTCAGCACTCCCCTGGTTGCCTCCCTGCTCCATGGAGGCTCCCTGCATGCTTTCCCACAGGGATCTCCAAATTCATGAGGACCTGCTGGTTTTTGTTCTTTTCTACATTTTGTGCCTCTGTTGGAGAAACATCCAGGGCTGGCTTGCTTTCTGTCCCCCCTTCATACAACCCTGAATATACTAGTGGCCCATGGTTCCTGGAGAGTCCTGATTTTAGCTTTAAGTGATCAAAACTGGGATTTTTTAAACAGGTATCACAACTGTTACTAGTTGTTTTAGGGGGGTGATTGCTTGGTTGTAAAGCATGTTAGAATTTTGCCAGGAATTAATTTGGCCAAGCATTCTCACTAAACCTCACAACTGACAGAAAAACACCACCAGTACGAACTGTAGCTCAGTCTGGCAAGCTGTTGTTAATAGTCACAGGAAAGGTACTCTGCAAAGCAGACAAAAACTGCATTAAGCTACCTGCATGGAGTGACACACGGAGAAAGAAGAGCACGTTTTACACAGTAGAGAAGTGTTCAGTGTGTAACAGTGGCTAACTTGTGAGATTGACTGAATACCTTGAGCACTGTTCTCTTGCCTGGCTGGGTTGTGTGTGCATGCACTTGGAGAATTATTCTTGCACAGTCAAATCTGAAATTAATTTTCTGCAAATGCTGACTTGTACAGCTAAGGAAGTGTAATGACTGAGCATTTTTGCCCAGGTGCCTCAAGTGCTCGCGGAAACCCACCACGAAAAAGCTGTGAAGATTGACAAAAAGATTAAGTGAACAAACTGCATATATTACAATATTTGTATTTTCCCCTAACTTCCACTATAACAATGCCTTGTAGCTGGCGTTTGCATGAAAAAAGCACAAGCAAGGAATACAGAAACAAAACCACAGAAGCTGGTTGCACAGAAGCAGTTGACTGCTTCAGTAAACAGTTGACATAGACAAAGTTATGGCTAACAATTTCACATGGACAGCTGCTGTTCTGTAATGTGTTATCCCTCATCAAACTGTGAAGTAATTAAAAGATGATACGCTGACAGTTCCTATCATTATCTCATAGCTCTTGGGCTTTGTTGCTGCATTGTTGCAGGTTTACTGTGTCATCTTGGGCAGGGGATTTGAGCCTGTGGTGCCTCAGTTTCCCCTGCTGCAAAATGGAGGCAACTGGTGATTTGGCCTTGGGAAGTAGCTTGCAAAAGCAATTTGAGAGTCTTCATTGAAACAGCCCACCTGCAAGATTGCAAAATATTATTCCACAGATTGTTTCTAAAAAAAAGATTGTAATGAAAAATCAGCTTAATTTCTGTCAGACTACACATGAGCCCAAGGTCCTGGCCAATATCCATTGTGTCCGTGGAATGTGGTATGTGAGGTTTTGCTGCAAACATGTCTACTGGCACACTTACTGTACAGCCATGTCCATTAACAGCTAGCTCATTAGCACAAAGGCATTCACATCTGTAGTATAAGACGTGATGTACTTAGTGTGTCTTTTACTTGGTTCATTTTGTATCACAGGATACATGAAGCTCACTTTTCCTTCCTTCCTTTCTTCCTTCCTTCCTTCCTTCCTCCCTTCTGTCCATCCATACCCAATGAATGTAGTTTTGGTGGGGGCAGGGGCCTGTTTCTGAGTTTATTGGATGCTTTTATTCAACACATGTAAAAAGTGTTGGAAATGTTAAATGTTTCAGTTAATTTTGAAATACTGATTTTTGTTTTGGGGATTGCCAAAATAAAATAATAGTAAGATTTAGGACTCTGGAAGCAAAAACCTGTACTTTTTGAAATTTTTTTTAAAGGTTCCTTTGATCTAAATTGAAAGTCTTGGGGTTTTTTTCCATATCCATGCAGAAGAAAAATGAAAAAAATGAAAAAGGCATGATAGTCATTGTGAGACATTATAAATTAAAAATGTACTTACACTGATGATAAGGGAAAACAGAGTCTGAAAATAAGAGCTAATTCAAACCAGAACCTGAGATCCAAACAGTGAATGCTTTTGAGGACTTCTGAAATCCAAACATCGGTGCTGCAGACTTTTACAAAATAAGGCAGAACTATATGAAATGTCAGATATTGAGATTGTTTTTTAACATTTGGCTCTCTGTTCTTCAGCCTTTTTTGTCTTTTGTTGTCTGAATTCTTTTTTCAGTACTTATAGTGGCCACTCAGGAAGTCTCTTCCTTCCAAAGAGATTCTTTGGGAGTCAAAAAAATGGGGGGGGCCTATCCTGTCACTAAAAAATTTCCACTGGATCTCTCTCACGTGGTAGCAGTGCCACTTCACTCAGTGATGCTGTCTTCTACTATGTCCTGGGTGGTCAGGATAGCAATAGGATAGGCTTTGGTGTGGCCTGCACCAGGACATATTTACTGCCCTGGCTTTGAGAAGTATCAGTGGGAGGAGCTTTTGATTAGTTGCTATTATTTTTGCAGCCATTATTTCAGAGGACCTACTACAATACTAAAAAAAAAAAACCAAAACCCAACCCTCTGCTTTGACTGAATTGTGAAAAACCTGCTGTAAACCCGAGGTTTTGGAGAATTGCAGGGGTGATTATCTTTTATTAAATGCTCTTTTACTGATCATATTATCTGGTGGGTTTATAGGTAGCCTAGTCTCTACTTTCATTTATGCCAGACCTTTTCATGTGTTTCAGTTTTAAATGGAGACAGCAGCAAATGGAGGGCATGGCCTAATCTACAGCTTTTCATGTGTTTCAGTTTTAAACGGAGACAGCAGCAAATGGAGGGCATGGCCTATCTTTCTTTTGTTGCTGTCTTTTTTAAAGCATAATTTAGGCATGATAAGAGAGAGAACATCACAGAAAAGTTCTCTCACAGGGACTTCAAAGTCTTTCTAGCACCCTGTGGTATTTTCTCGTGTGGTTTGTTTTGGGGGTGAACATTGGGAAAATGCATTTGGAGACTTTGTTAAATTTTTTGATCCCTAAAAAGAGAATGGATGTTTGACTCCAGGGTGGAAATGAGAAACAAAGAGACCAGTTCACCCCTCCCCAGCACTGTGACTGACCCTTTAATGACTGTGAAGCTGTTCAAAGGGGACATCACATGGTAGAACTGGCTTTCTTTGGAGCTCCATGCTGCAAGAGAAAGTGAAGCAGTCATCGGCTGCCTGTGGTCCTTCTGTCTTGCTCCCAAGATGGGTACGTGCCAAGCGTGGGGAGGGTGAACAGGGCAGAGGTTACACTGAGAGTGTTTGCCTGGTCTTTTAGATATAATCCTCCAGCTGTTATAATTTATGCTGAACACAGGGCTGGTCCTGCGAGTAGCCAGACATCAGAAGCCACCATGGTGGTCTAAAACAAGGGAGGTGCCTTGATGTAGAGTCTGATACAAGCCTGGAACGAATCGTATGAAATCCTTTCAGCTCTTTGAGCTTAACGTGAAGGTATTAAGGGTGAAACTGATGGCATTAAACCCCTTTCTGCTTTCTTAGTTGCAGAGCAGGCTTTTGACAGCAAAGATTATAGACCATGGAAAATTGATTCGGGGGGCATTGACCTTCAATCACACTGCATTACTCCACCGAAATCATGGTAGGACCATTAGAACTGAGTACCAAGTCTGCGTGTTTTCAGTGCCACACAGGACATAAAGAGACTTTGCCTACCCAAAGGGAATTTTCAGGATAGATGTATTTCAGAGGTAAATTCCCCAGTTAATGCAGAACCAGATTGTAGTCACACACATATTTTTGTCAGCTTATATAATATAACTTGGAAGCACTAAGATATACCAAATGATGTGCTCAACTTCGGTAGCAGAAAATGACTTTTCCAGGGAGAGCTGGGCTGGAAAGAAGTGGTTTGTTCCCACATATCCACACAGAAACTCCGGCTCTCCTGTAACTCTACTGGCCTCATTTTTAATTGTAGACCAGAACAAAGACTTAGCACTTTCACAATTAGCAGTTGTAAATAGACATGATGTAAGGACTAACTTTTACTCACATAAAGTTCTATTTTATGCCTAATTTACATGTGTAATTGCCTGTGTAATTGCATGTACAAGCTGAGAAAGTAAATGAGCATATGCTTCTTAAAACCCATTCAATAAAGTAAATTTTCTTCCCCCTCTTCCTTTGGAATGAGAGTCTGAGTTTCTTCACTGGGACTTCAACAGGATGTGCCTGAGCCCTTGGTGGTTAGCACCACAGCTGCTAAAGTTGCCCAGATAGCCTGATGCAGTTGGAGTAGGTGGTTATAAAACTCATGGATGCTCTGGTCTGTGTTGACTCTCCTGTCCTAGAAAGGAGTTGCTAAAACTGCGAAGGTTATGCCGTCACACTGATGGTGAAGTAGGCAAGCTCTGTAACCTTGACTTCAAGGCAAACTCCTGCCAATTCTCTGGATGTCTGCAATGTTGAGCATGTCTGGTAAGTCTAATTGTTTTTTAGTTCTTGCTGTTTTTGTTATTGTTGCTTTCTAGAGAGAAGTTCTAGGAGCTGCAGTTCTAGATTCAACATCCCCATTTTTTTTAGTTCAGAATAAAGTGCATTGTTCAGCCATGATGGGTAGAGGACAAAATGGAACAATATGTTTAAACATATTGTTTAATGGTGAGATAGTGGATTCTTTGTCTGTGTGATATTCAATGATGGGAGAAATTCTGTTGTTTGGTATGAAAGATGGGGTAGTACTAATGAAGGTGAGGATGATGCTCCAGGACAGGAGTCTGATGTGGTCTCCAAATATTTAGCAGTAATGTGGAAAAAGAAGTAGATGCAGGAGGGGACTGTATGAAAGTTAGCAATGAGTGGTTTCTATGAGACAATTAGATGAATGTACAAAACTTTGGAAAGTAAAGGGAAAAAAAAGTCGTTCTTGAGGAAGACCTCATTAGGACATAAAGCTGCCTTCTATTCGGCCAACAACAAGGACAATTTAGATGGAACTGCACGACAGCTTGAACACATGTGCATGGTATGAATGAATGCTGCTCCTGTAGCCTTTCTGTTTCCTTGTGAATCTGCCCCTGGCTGGAAGGTGCACTCTTTGGCTCTAGAATAGCTGGGCAAGAACAGTAGTCAGTACAAAATTTCACTGAAGTCGCTGGCGGCTTGTAGATGTAAGAGGTTGCTCACCTACTTTTGATTGCCGTATCTGGGCCTTAGCTAGGAAAAAATTCTTCAGAAGGTGCACTCTTTGGCTCTAGCATAATAACTGGGCAAGAACGGTAGTCAGTACAAAATTTCACTGAAGTTGCTTACCTACTTTTGATTGCCCTATCTGGGCCTTAGCTAGGAAAAAATTCTTCTGAATTACGACTCCTGGAATCTGTTATTTCTCAATCTTTCAAACATGCCAGAACTTGGCTGGCAATATACTATTCTTGCCGGACAGGAACATATAAAACTTTAATAGAAACCTCTTTGATCAAACTGATCACTTGATTAGATTGTCTCTGAGGGAAATGATTTGGTGTAATAGTCATAGTGAATGGAAGTGCCTGTTGCTTCACCGAAACAGGATTGTTGTGCTGCGTATCTGCTCACTGGCAGGACTCTTTGATCAGCGTTCAAGGGTTACGCTGGTGGAAGTTAGCTGGTGTGTAACCAGGTATTGAGTAGATACTACACTCTTTTTGTGTACATTTTTGATGAGGAAATGAAGAAATTAAGATGAAATGTGACTCTGTATTTTTGTGCTTGTCTTTTCGGTAGTCAGGGTGTTCTCCCGCAACTTTTAGAAAAATCTAACCTCTGAAACGGTTTGCCTCTGGAAATATCTGAAGTCACACACCCAGCAGAGATAAACAGGGAGCAGTGGAGGCAGTGGCAGTTTAGTGCAGGTGACCTGGATTCTGTTTGCAGCTCAGATACTGATTTCTATATGCGTTTAAGAGGTTTACATACAACTTCCTTTGCCTTGTATTTCTACACAATAGGGATAATAGTACTTCCTTTATTTAAAAATAGTGATCTGTAATCCTTGGAGAATGTGCTGTTGCAGTTGAAAGTACTGTGCATGGACATTAACCTGTATAGCTCCCTTGTGCTGGGACATATACTCTTCACTGTATTTCGGATGGGCTAAGTCATCTGGTACTCCTTCACCAGGGTACAGTCAGACCTCCTCAGTCCAGGTTCCTCTTGGTCTGAAGGGCAGGAAACCATAGAATCATAGAATTGCCCAGGCCGGAAGGGACCTCCAAAGGCCATCTAGTCCCACCTCCCCGCAGTCAGCAGGGACACCCCCAACTAGACCAGGTTGCCCAGGGCCTCGTCGAGCCTCTCCTTGAATATCTCCAGGGAAGGGGCCTCAACCCCCTCCCTGGGCAACCTGTTCCAGTGCTCCACTACCCTCACAGTGAAGAACCCTCTCCTAATCTCCAATTTAACTCTGCTCCCCTCCAGCTTGAAGCCATTGCCCCTCGTCCTGTCACTGCAGGCCTTTCTAAACAGGTTCTCCCCAGCCTTCCTGTAGGCTCCCTTCAGGTACTGGAAGGCTGCTATTAGGTCTCCCCGGAGCCTCCTCTTCTCCAGGCTCAACAACCCCAGCTCCCTCAGCCTGTCCTCGTAGCAGAGGTGCTCCATCCCCCTGATCATCCTTGGGGCCCTCCTCTGGACCCTCTCCATCAGGTCTATATCCTTCTTATATTGAGGGCTCCAGACCTGCACACAATACTCCAGGTGAGGTCTCACCAGAGCAGAGTAAAGTGGCAGAATCCCCTCTCTGGACCTGCTGGCAACGCTTCTTTTGATGCAGCCCAGGATGGGATTGGCCTTCTGGGCTGCAAGTGCCCACTGCCTGCTCATGTCCAGCTTCTCATCCACCAGCACCCCCAAGTCCCTTTCCTCAGGGCTGCTTTCCAATACCTCACCCCCTAGTTTGTATTGGTGGCGAGGATTGTTCTGGCCCAGGTGCAGAACCTTGCATTTGCTCTTGTTGAAACCAGTCCCAACAGGGTTAACGTAGCGATGACCTTTGCATCTGGTCTCCAGCTGCTGGTCCCAGCTGCCAGCTGCAAAGAAGGGAAGGGGGTGGAGAGAAGTGTGGCTTGACCAAAGGTAGGAAAGGCTTCATGTTGCAGAAATTAAAGGTGTCTATGCTTATTTGCCTCCTGAGAAGCCCATTGTACTTCATTTTGCTCCTTGCTCCCTAGGAAAAGAAGAGCCCTTTCTAAACTCAGAGGTATCCTGGAAAAGATAGGGGAACAGATTTAGACTGGAGATGAGGAGAGGGTTCTTCACTGTGAGGGTGGTGGAGCACTGGAACAGGTTGCCCAGGGAGGTGGTTGAGGCCCCATCCCTGGAGATATTCAAGGAGAGGCTCGACGAGGCCCTGGGCAACCTGGTCTAGTTGGGGGTGTCCCTGCTGACTGCGGGGGGGTCGGACTAGATGGCCTTTGGAGGTCCCTTCCGGCCTGGGAAATTCTATGATTCTATGGTTTCCTGCCACTGTCCTCTGTAATGAGAGCAAACAAAGCACAGACTGTGCAGAAGTGCCTGAATACAAACTGACTTTGGCACACTGCAGAATCACCTGTGCCTGTGGTGGTTTCGGCCAAAGTGGCCTTTGATGGCAACAGGTGCTCTCCCCCCACTTCTCACTCCCAGGAGAAAAGGAGGAGAGAGTGCTGACTGCGGGGGGGTCGGACTAGATGGCCTTTGGAGGTCCCTTCCGGCCTGGGAAATTCTATGATATGATATGATTCTATAAGATAGAGACTGTCCTCTGTAATGAGAGCAAACAAAGCACAGACTGTGCAGAAGTGCCTGAATACAAACTGACTTTGGCACACTGCAGAATCACCTGTGCCTGTGGTGGTTTCGGCCAAAGTGGCCTTTGATGGCAACAGGTGCTCTCCCCCCACTTCTCACTCCCAGGAGAAAAGGAGGAGAGAGAGAAAGAAATTTATGAGTTTAGAAGGAACTAAACTACTTTAATGAAATAGTAATAATAAAATTAAAAGGAAATAACGAAATAGATACAATAGGTACAAAACCGTACCAAGCTCCCGGGATGATGTCACCGGCAGGCGCTGGGGAAGTCCCAGACTGGACTCCCTGAGGGATGGGAACATGGATGGGGATCCAGGGCAGATAACAAACAGGGTCCTCTTTGGACGTCGGCCATTGAAGAAAGAGGCTGACCCTTTATCCCTCAGCTTTTATACCGAGCGTGGGGCAATGGGATGGAATACCCCGTGGGTCAGGTTTGGGTCACCTCTCCTGTCCGCTCCTCCCTGCAGGTGGGACCCCTCTGTGCTTTTCTGTTCTGACCCTCCAGATGGGCTAAATAACACAATTAGCTGACCTTGGTTGTTAGAGCAATAAGTATCAGCAAGAGCCTCTCTGCACACCATTCCTTGGCATGAAGTAAGAACAGTAAGAACATTTGTCTTACCACTCTAAAAGCCAACAGGTTTTCTCCCCAATATGCTGCTAATTTCAGAGAATTAGAAGAGGCCTAGCTAAGAAGTAAAATTACTGAACAGAAAGTTGGTTCTGTTTTACCTCAAACCAGGACACTGATGTAGTCTTGGATCGCCTCTGAATTCAGTCTAAGCTAAAATGGGTGGTCTTTGTCCCAATTTAACTTCCATTCACTGAAATTGAAGCTTTTTTCCTGGGAACAACGGAGACACTTCTTCTGTAAGTCTGTATTTTTCAGATATATTTCTGTAGAAGGTGCAGAGAGAAGCTTAATTGATTTGTGTGAAGTCTAGGAGTCATAAACTCTAAAAAATGTTCCAGAAATAGTATCATTACCTGTTTTTACTGTCAAACCTTGTTTCCTTAGAGACCTAGAGGGCTGACAGCCTTTCTTTTAATATGACATTCAGCTTTTACATCTCTACCCAAAGATCTGAAAACAGACTATATGTTCACTGTAACTCTGAGTCAGCCTTTACCGGTGGTGACTCAAATATGCGAGTCTGGCACCTGTTTCATGTCTGGGTTTCGGATAGCACTGATGGTGGCACGTAGAGCAAAGGTAAACATGACTGTGTTCCTTCCCAGAAGCTATTTGCTCAATGCATTGGATGATAAAGAACAAAAGCTGCTATAAAAAGGTGCTTACAAAATTGCAGCTGTAATAGTGGGGCATTGTACGGGGTGTCCTATATCACTTGCTTCAGAGAGGGAGTGGCCTTAGGACTGGATGCCAGGGACTCTTAACACTTCCTTTGGCGTCTTATTTTGCCTGTTCTATGCACGCTCAGGGGGGAGGAGGTGGGAGAATTTAGTTAGCTAATTGTATTAACACTAGTGAGGCACCTTGTGGATGAAAAGTGCTAGTTAAGTGTTCAATAATATTATTAACAAGGGGGAAAAATTTATTCAAGAAGAGGAAACTGTTCTGCATCTTGCCCAGTCACACAACTGTAGACGTGTGAAGGGGATGAAAACCAAAGCACCACTTTATGCTTGTAAACAAGGAGGTATCAAGTGTTAAATTTTGGTACGTAATGCTGGTTTCAATTGACCCTGGCAAATTTGTGATGTATACCTGCAGATAACACCCCCAAACCCAGAATTGGTCGCTCAGCTTTCATATATATTATTGCCTAAAGCAATTAAATACAGTTGTGTGGAATCTTGGTCAGGAGTCAGCACTGCACGAAATAAGCCTGCATAGGTTTCTGTCTTAAGTGTGGCTGCCGATGTGCATATTCATGTGAAAAATAAGTTCACTCACTGAGTATTGCACTTGGTCCTGTCAGGTGAGAAAAGGCATTTTACATCTCCTCAGGGACAGTTGTGACTCATCAGGCCTGGCAAAGGGATTAGTATGTAAAAAAAGGTACAGTTTCAGGAGCTGAAGTTTAAAACCAGTTCTATAAGAAGAGGTCTGTAATGATTGGAAGCAGAGCCAAGATGGGAGAAGTGTGAGCTATGAATCTGAGAAAGTCCCAAGACAAACCTCAAACAAAGGTAAAACTACAGAGCTGGTGTGATTCCACCATCTGCAAGCGTCTTGCACACACCCCTGAGGCAGGCATGTGCACAAGGATGAGTCCTAACCCTGTGGGTTAAGAGGGGATCTACAGCTTATTAGCTTATGGAGGAAATGGGATAGGAGGATGAATTAAGGATTTGATCATGAGATAAATGGTTTTCTTCCTGTTGTCTTTGTCACCTCTGCCTTTATAAACATTATAAACCTTTACAACATTTTATGGGTTTGGGATTTTATGCATAAATGCTCTTACTTGCTTTTACCTTATTGTGGCTTATGTTAAAGCCAATTGCAAGGTAAGGGTCTACCATCAATATATACCCTACCTGCACGAGTAGCAATCTTAAAATCAGGATACTAGAGTAATGTCACTGCTCAACAGATCAAAGCCCTTCTATGGGATATCCAAAAGCTCTCCAGTATAGCTTCAGTGATCCATATGGGCCTGTTTATGTCTCATAATTCAGGAGTTTTGGAGTACAAGTGTTTTCTGATAGCTGGCGTTAATTGTTATAGTCAGAACAACGCCAAAAGCCGAGAGCTATGGAAGGGATTTTATGATTGTGGTAGAATTGCCTAGGACTTGTGTTTGTTTGCCAGTTAGCATGAATCACAGTCTAGTGCTGGTAAGTCCAGTGATGGCTGTCCTGTTTCAGTGACAGAAAGGGAAAATTACGGTAGTTTTGTTTTTCCTGTTTATTTTGGGTGTGC
>NW_015091069.1:1521550-1546111 GCF_001431845.1 Calidris pugnax
GGTTGAGGCCCCTTCCCTGGAGATATTCAAGGCGAGGCTCGACGAGGCCCTGGGCAACCTGGTCTAGTTGGGGGTGTCCTTGCTGACTGCGGGGGGGTCGGACTAGATGGCCTTTGGAGGTCCCTTCCGGCCTGGGAAATTCTATGATATGATATGATTCTATAAGATAGAGACTGTCCTCTGTAATGAGAGCAAACAAAGCACAGACTGTGCAGAAGTGCCTGAATACAAACTGACTTTGGCACACTGCAGAATCACCTGTGCCTGTGGTGGTTTCGGCCAAAGTGGCCTTTGATGGCAACAGGTGCTCTCCCCCCACTTCTCACTCCCAGGAGAAAAGGAGGAGAGAGAGAAAGAAATTTATGAGTTTAGAAGGAACTAAACTACTTTAATGAAATAGTAATAATAAAATTAAAAGGAAATAACGAAATAGATACAATAGGTACAAAACCGTACCAAGCTCCCGGGATGATGTCACCGGCAGGCGCTGGGGAAGTCCCAGACTGGACTCCCTGAGGGATGGGAACATGGATGGGGATCCAGGGCAGATAACAAACAGGGTCCTCTTTGGACGTCGGCCATTGAAGAAAGAGGCTGACCCTTTATCCCTCAGCTTTTATACCGAGCGTGGGGCAATGGGATGGAATACCCCGTGGGTCAGGTTTGGGTCACCTCTCCTGTCCCCTCCTCCCTGCAGGTGGGACCCCTCTGTGCTTTTCTGTTCTGACCCTCCAGATGGGCTAAATAACACAATTAGCTGACCTTGGTTGTTAGAGCAATAAGTATCAGCAAGAGCCTCTCTGCACACCATTCCTTGGCATGAAGTAAGAACAGTAAGAACATTTGTCTTACCACTCTAAAAGCCAACAGGTTTTCTCCCCAATATGCTGCTAATTTCAGAGAATTAGAAGAGGCCTAGCTAAGAAGTAAAATTACTGAACAGAAAGTTGGTTCTGTTTTACCTCAAACCAGGACACTGATGTAGTCTTGGATCGCCTCTGAATTCAGTCTAAGCTAAAATGGGTGGTCTTTGTCCCAATTTAACTTCCATTCACTGAAATTGAAGCTTTTTTCCTGGGAACAACGGAGACACTTCTTCTGTAAGTCTGTATTTTTCAGATATATTTCTGTAGAAGGTGCAGAGAGAAGCTTAATTGATTTGTGTGAAGTCTAGGAGTCATAAACTCTAAAAAATGTTCCAGAAATAGTATCATTACCTGTTTTTACTGTCAAACCTTGTTTCCTTAGAGACCTAGAGGGCTGACAGCCTTTCTTTTAATATGACATTCAGCTTTTACATCTCTACCCAAAGATCTGAAAACAGACTATATGTTCACTGTAACTCTGAGTCAGCCTTTACCGGTGGTGACTCAAATATGCGAGTCTGGCACCTGTTTCATGTCTGGGTTTCGGATAGCACTGATGGTGGCACGTAGAGCAAAGGTAAACATGACTGTGTTCCTTCCCAGAAGCTATTTGCTCAATGCATTGGATGATAAAGAACAAAAGCTGCTATAAAAAGGTGCTTACAAAATTGCAGCTGTAATAGTGGGGCATTGTACGGGGTGTCCTATATCACTTGCTTCAGAGAGGGAGTGGCCTTAGGACTGGATGCCAGGGACTCTTAACACTTCCTTTGGCGTCTTATTTTGCCTGTTCTATGCACGCTCAGGGGGGAGGAGGTGGGAGAATTTAGTTAGCTAATTGTATTAACACTAGTGAGGCACCTTGTGGATGAAAAGTGCTAGTTAAGTGTTCAATAATATTATTAACAAGGGGGAAAAATTTATTCAAGAAGAGGAAACTGTTCTGCATCTTGCCCAGTCACACAACTGTAGACGTGTGAAGGGGATGAAAACCAAAGCACCACTTTATGCTTGTAAACAAGGAGGTATCAAGTGTTAAATTTTGGTACGTAATGCTGGTTTCAATTGACCCTGGCAAATTTGTGATGTATACCTGCAGATAACACCCCCAAACCCAGAATTGGTCGCTCAGCTTTCATATATATTATTGCCTAAAGCAATTAAATACAGTTGTGTGGAATCTTGGTCAGGAGTCAGCACTGCACGAAATAGGCCTGCATAGGTTTCTGTCTTAAGTGTGGCTGCCGATGTGCATATTCATGTGAAAAATAAGTTCACTCACTGAGTATTGCACTTGGTCCTGTCAGGTGAGAAAAGGCATTTTACATCTCCTCAGGGACAGTTGTGACTCATCAGGCCTGGCAAAGGGATTAGTATGTAAAAAAAGGTACAGTTTCAGGAGCTGAAGTTTAAAACCAGTTCTATAAGAAGAGGTCTGTAATGATTGGAAGCAGAGCCAAGATGGGAGAAGTGTGAGCTATGAATCTGAGAAAGTCCCAAGACAAACCTCAAACAAAGGTAAAACTACAGAGCTGGTGTGATTCCACCATCTGCAAGCGTCTTGCACACACCCCTGAGGCAGGCATGTGCACAAGGATGAGTCCTAACCCTGTGGGTTAAGAGGGGATCTACAGCTTATTAGCTTATGGAGGAAATGGGATAGGAGGATGAATTAAGGATTTGATCATGAGATAAATGGTTTTCTTCCTGTTGTCTTTGTCACCTCTGCCTTTATAAACATTATAAACCTTTACAACATTTTATGGGTTTGGGATTTTATGCATAAATGCTCTTACTTGCTTTTACCTTATTGTGGCTTATGTTAAAGCCAATTGCAAGGTAAGGGTCTACCATCAATATATACCCTACCTGCACGAGTAGCAATCTTAAAATCAGGATACTAGAGTAATGTCACTGCTCAACAGATCAAAGCCCTTCTATGGGATATCCAAAAGCTCTCCAGTATAGCTTCAGTGATCCATATGGGCCTGTTTATGTCTCATAATTCAGGAGTTTTGGAGTACAAGTGTTTTCTGATAGCTGGCGTTAATTGTTATAGTCAGAACAACGCCAAAAGCCGAGAGCTATGGAAGGGATTTTATGATTGTGGTAGAATTGCCTAGGACTTGTGTTTGTTTGCCAGTTAGCATGAATCACAGTCTAGTGCTGGTAAGTCCAGTGATGGCTGTCCTGTTTCAGTGACAGAAAGGGAAAATTACGGTAGTTTTGTTTTTCCTGTTTATTTTGGGTGTGCACCTTTGCTAGCAGAAAATACAGTTTCAAGAAGAAGCATTCTTCCACGGAGGTGAGGCACAGTCACAGAAGAAACCTTTGGAAGAGAAAGGTATGCTTCTGCTTACTCTAAGGCTTGCTTGTTTTGGTTTCTCGGGAAACAGACCATACCATCTTGCACTTCCCACGTGTCACAAAAAATATTGTAACTGGGACAGAATAGCCCCATGCACCAGTAGAGGTTGGGGGGCAACCAGCTGGAAAGTAGCTTTGCAAAAAAGAACTTGGGGCTGGTGGACATGTTGACTGTTAGCCAGCAACATGTCCTAGGGACAAAGAAGGCAAGAGCCTTCCTCCATGAATGCATTAGGAAGAGTGTTTCCAGGAGGTTGAAGGAGATGATCCTTCTTCTCTGTTCAGCACTGGTGAGATACATCTGGAGCGCGGGGTCCAGTTCTGGGGTCCCCAGCATAAGTGCGACGTGGAAATACTAGAGTGAGTCCAGGAAAGGGAGTTGGGGGACAACCAGCTGGAAAGTAGCTTTGCACCAGAAGTGCTGAGGCTCCTGGTGGACACCAAGCTGGACATGAACCAGCAAAGGCAGCTAATGGTATCCTGGGCTGAATTAGGAGGAGTATTGCCAGCAGATTGAGGAAGGTTCCTTCTTCTCTGTTCAGCACTGGTGAGATACATCTGGAGCGCGGGGTCCAGTTCTGGGGTCCCCAGCATAAGTGCGACGTGGAAATACTAGAGTGAGTCCAGGAAAGGGCTACTAAGATGATTAAGAGGTTGGAGTATGTGTAATACAAGGAGAGGCTAAGAGTGTTGGGCTGCGGAGGCCTCCTGGATTTTATCAATGTGTATAGATAACTAACAAGAGAATATAAAGAAAATGGAACGAAGCTTTTTCCAGTGGTGACCAGTGACAGGAAAAGAGGCAGTGGGCACAAACTGAAATACAGGAAAATCCACCTTAAACATTAGAAAACCCTTTTTTACTGTAAGGGTGATTAAACACTGGAACAAGAGAGGTTGTGGAGTCTCTGCCTTTGGAGATACTCAAAACCCAAATGTGCATGGTCTTGAGTAACCTGCTCTAGGTGACCCTGCTTTGAGCAGAGGGTTGGACTAGATGATCTGCAGGAGTACATGGAGAAGTGATTAGCTTCCTGTAAGATCAGCTAGACAAATCATGATGTACCGAGTTGGAATATGTGTGGAGTCAATAAACCAGACTCTGAAAAATTTAGAAATCTCTTCAGGCAGAGAGGTATTCATGGTGTGAGGAAAGCCATCATGAACTCAGAGTGCTGCTAATTGCATGTGACCATACAGAGACTGGTGGGTCAGGTTTACCCCTGGCTGGTCAGCCAAAAGTTGGGATTGACAAGAGCATCTTTAGTTTACCTGTCTGGTTGTGTGGCAAAAGGGACTGAAATCAAAGCAGGAAACATGGGAGGCTTAAGCTACTCTAAGTCGGGTGTGGGAAAAGCAGACACATACCAGAAAGCCTCGGAAGTGAGGTTTGGGGAGGTGAACAGAACTGCAGGAACAGGGACAAGGAGCCAGACAGGCAGAGTAGGACACATGGCAACAGAAGCAAATTAGCATCCAGCCATCTCAGGAGCAGCTCACCTATTGCCATATCTGTCTGTAGAGGACTGTGTTACTAAGGAAGACTCCTGTTGGGGTGATATCTCACATCTTTCAAAAGGCTGGGTGATGGGTCAATGTTACTGCATTAACTCTCACACTGAGAAGGAGCAGGTTTGGCTATTTTCAAGCCTTTAAGTCAATAATGAGAATTACTTACAGAAGTTCCTTTTGCTGAAGTTTTGCGTTGTTCCAGGAACACTTCACCAGAAAATCTGAAGCTTCAAGAAGCAAAAGGATGCAAGTATCATAGGAGTATATGTTAAATTTCATATTTATGCAAAAAAATTAGTTAATAACAAGAGAGCAGTAAGAAACAATGCATTTTGCCTAAATGGGACAGAAAGGAAAGAAATCTAAGGTTATCTACTCTCTTCAAGAACACATGCGGAGAGCAAAAGCCTCTCGTTCTTTCTCCCTTCCCTACATCTAGTGGACAAGCTGTAGAAATTTCCTAATAAATACATTCAGACATTCAGTCCTAGGTTACATCCTATGTCTTTAGATTGTATTCAGGCAGGAAAGTCTCAGTCTGGGAAGATATTTTAGCTTTTGTATTTCTCCCCGCATTTATTTATGTACCTTATATTTACCTCCAATTTACATTTAAGGCAGGAAACTGGATTGAATTCTTCTTCCATTTCTATGGTTCGCCTCCCCTCCAAATATTGATCAGAGAGCAACTTCATCATTTCCCATTGATTAGCCAGGCTCAGTCACCTTCTGGGCTTGATCCCTGATAACCCATGAGGATTTCAAATACTCTCTGCCTTTCTCAGCAATGTGGTCACCTCAGTCTGAGGTGTGTACTCCCTAAATGTGTAGATATGTGAACTGATGACCACCCTACTTCATACACACTCACTTCTGGGATCCATGCACTTAGCTCTTGATAGGAACTACATCCCCATGGCAGTCAGCCATTCTGCTTAACAAAAGGTGTGGGGTGGAGAACATTCTGTTAGAGAGACACCTCTAAAAATAACCAATTGGTGTTTGTGCCGCGTGAGTGGACTGCTCAGGTGTTTTAAAAGGCTTTCCAGAGCACAGAAGTACTTCAGAAGGAGTGGTGTGCTTTGCCCAGAAGAGAAATGAAAGTTCTTCATGTTGTGGAGACCCCAGTAGCTAATTAACAAGAATTAGCACTCCAGATTGTGGCCTTGACCACACCTTCACCCTCTGGGCAAAACCTAGGGAATCCAAAGGGACACACATGGCAGCTTATTGAGCTGCAGTATGCATACACGGAAAACTGCCACTGAAGTCTGATTTTGTGCTAAAATCAACTTACTGAGAGAAATTTAATTCTTCCCATATACACATCAACAAACAATTTGATCCCACCCACGAATATGCAAACAAATGTTTAAGCTACGCCAACTATTTCTCCTGCTAGCTGCCAAGTGAGAAAGGGAGAGTGTTACTGTGGCTTCTATTTTTAAATACTTGGGAGGTGCTCCAATACTACAGCTAGGGGGACTATATAATACCTAGACTGAAGCTGAAAGAACTTCAACAGCAGCTCGAAGGCTCGCTGGAATAGCTGAATGGCGAGATTCTCCCTCTAAACGACGTTAGCAGAACCGTACTTTCTCCTTTAAGTATCAGCCTCCTTGAGCTGTAGCTACCTTGCTAATTGTAAACGGGCTGCAAATATCCTAACTGCTGTCCCACAGCTTTGTTGTGCATGAAACTCAGCCCATCAAAGTGTAGTCCAAACCTTGCTCAGTCATCCCCCCTCCTTACTCTATTCTATTTTGGGTTGTGGCTAAGGTGTACAGACCAAGCTGTTTTGTTGGACAGAAGCTTGAAGAAAAGGCCTGTTGTTCTGAACGGGAGGTGTTATGTGACACACCGTAGGAAGGATGTATGCTTGGAAGGGCTGATGTGCAGAAGTCATTAGTAGGGTGTGTACGGCCCAGAGAGGGGAACCCAGCCACAGGAGGAAGGAGCCAGGGAGGGGAGAGCAAGGGTGGATGAAGGTGGAAGGAGCAGGGGTGGAGGGATGTAGACTAAGACAGTAACGGGGCCTACAAAAGTCACTGCTGGATATAAAATATAAAACACCTTAAGATAAACTCAAAGGCCTCCTTTAGGGTGCCTAAGGGGGTAGGAAATGTTCTTAAATGCTGATTTGATCACCTTAGAAGAGCTAGATCTTCAGGCCCAGATGAGCTGAACTGAATGCAGAACCTGTTATGAGAGTTAAATCTGTCAAAGTCATCTTTCTGTTCCCTTAGAACTTTGCAGGAGTGGGATCAATTTAGTTCCAGGGTATTTAATACCGTAGCTTCTTTAAAATGGTCTCATACGGGTGGTTCCATTGCAGGGGGTGGCTTAGGTCTGGCCCAGTCGGTGTCCTAAAGAGTTTCCTGGTCTGGGTTGGGAGCAGGTGGCATGAATCATCTTTATACCAAATCTGGATTTCTCTTAGTGTCAAGAAAACGATGGCTACTCCTAAAAGGAGAACCCTTCACCTTGCTGGTACAACACAAAGAGCTTGGGGCTAGCAGCCAGAGCTGAATTTGGTCCACGATGTTAAAGGGAATCTAAATGACAGAAAGGAGATTGTACAGCAGAAGCAATCAAGAGGGTGTAAGTTAGAGGCCAGAAATGGACCTTCCTGTTTGCTCTGCCTGCTCCACACCTTTTCTGCCCCCCTGCTTAGCTATACCAGTGGCTCAGCTCCTAGTCTAGTCTCCCTGGAACCACTAATTCAAATCCTGGCAGGATTGACTCAGCCCGTCTGTAATTTTGAGGTTGAATGAAACTGTAAAACCAAAGATTTTGTGGCAAAGTGACCCAGTATGCTTGACCAAAATTGTCCTAAAGCTTTTTGTATGTGGCATGCTGAGCTGATTGGTGTCCTCTCATTGGTTCTTCACTTATTGTAATGTATTAATTACTTTAATTATTTTGCTGCCTCAGTATTACTGAATTAGTCACGTGTTTTGAGGGAGGTAGCACAGTACGTGTCTACTATCCACATCTTCAGTGAGCACTAATCGATGTAGTTCTATTGCCATTCCTGGAGTTAATGGTGACTGGTTTGAGCTGAAGAACTGTTCATTAAACATAACCATTAAAATTCACAACAGTGCCTTGATGTCCGTTTTTAACGATTATTAGCTGAGGTGGATTATTTACTTTTGATTATGAAACAGGCCTGTGGGCAATTTTAAAAGGATAAATCTGAAATATCTTTTATTATCTGTCAAGCAGGTTGGATGGGGATTTTGTTGCTCTTCTTTAAGGAAAAAACAAACAAACGTGGGTGTCAAAATGTGACCCAACCCATGCATTTTAAAATTCTCTCTTTAACTTTCTAAACTTAAAAACAACCTTCTGTGTTTTTTTTTTAATAAAATACTGTTAAAAATACTCTCCTGACCTGAAAGCTTTGACTGCCAAGATTTGTCTTTAAGTATGCTTTTGTAGCCAAGTTACAAATCCATGAAAAATAGCTGTATCACCTAAGTAGAAATTAGCTTACATCTGTAAGACAAGGTCCACATGATTCCTTTATAAAGTTTCAGGATTAAATGTCTGTTGTTCTCCCTTTTCCCTCCCAACCCTTGTAAAGGCTGTCTATAAAAGCTAGGTATAGAGACAAATGCTATTTAAAAATATGTCATAACTCAGGTTGTTAAAAGATAAAGCTCTCTAACATAAAAACAACTCAAAGTAACTTATCATTCAGTTCTTTCTCCAAAGGTCGTCCATCCTCTAAACAAAATAATGGGAACTAACTTATGATGTTGTCAAATACAGTGGTGAGCAAGTGGACTCCTGAGCAATCACAGCAGCAGCAGCAGCATTTAACTTGTTGCTCAGGAGTCCATTTAGTTGTGTTTCTGCAAATAGAATTCCAGCCCAGGGGACAACGATTTCACTGTCTAGGTTTGTGGGACTACTGGTGGGAGGGAACATAACATCTAGATCACCATTTCAATGTTCTCTTTGGGGGAGGTCCTGGTTGTGTACCACAGTCTGAAACCCCTTGGATTATGGTGGTTTTCCAGCACATAAAGCTATCTATACAGTACCTCATCTGCTTAGTGTCACAATCTAGCTCATGTTCAACTCTGAATTCAAAAGTGAACAAAGTCATTAACGTGTGGCTTTGTGAATGGATATGTGGCTTACACAGCTCTTGGGGAGGCCCAGCACTGCCCAGCTCTGCTCCCCAGAGCTTCCTGCAGCAAGTCCTTTCAAGTCTATTGCTGAAGGCCCCAAATTTCAAAGAGGCTCCACCAGCAGTAAGCGCAGAGTTTTCAACTGAGCTACTGTATTTCTAGCAGGAAAAATGAGGATGAGGAAGGTAAAGGTAATTTGATAGGGTGACAGCATTAAGTAAGCCTAGTCACCTCCCTTTAGACCCCAGGTGTAACTGGAAATGCCTGGGAAGGAATATGTCCCAGGCATCACAGAATCACAGAATCACAGAATCTTAGTGGTTGGAAGGGACCTCTGAGATCATCGAGTCCAACCACAAAAAAACCCAAAAAAAAACCCCAAAAAAACCCAAAAAAACACACACAAAAAACAAACAAACAAAAAAACAACAACAAAAAACCCAAAACAAGCAAACAAACAAAACCAAAACAAAAAACCAACAAAACACCCCACACCAAACGCCCACCAAAAACACCGCACCCACCAACTGAACCCCACACTCAACACCTCGCCATAAACCAATAACCTTGGGCACTAGAGCATGCCCTGAAGAGCCATGTCTATACGTTTCTTAAATCCCTCCAGGGATGGTGACTCCACCACCTCCCTGGGCAGGCTGTTCCAGTGCCTGACCACTCTCTCAGTAAAGTAGTTCTTTCTAATATCTAATCTAAATCTCCCCTGCCGCAGCTTCAGACCATTATGCCTGGGAAGGAATATGTCCCAGGCATCACAGAATCACAGAATCACAGAATCTTAGTGGTTGGAAGGGACCTCTGAGATCATCGAGTCCAACCACAAAAAAACCCAAAAAAAAACCCCAAAAAAACCCAAAAAAACACACACAAAAAACAAACAAACAAAAAAACAACAACAAAAAACCCAAAACAAGCAAACAAACGGCCTGGGAGGGAGTATGTCCCAGGCATATCCCAGCTATCCACCCATCTTGTCTCAGAGCCCTCCCACACTCCCTACCCAGAGCTCCCATCCACCAGCACTTCTCTTTTGGTTGCCTAACGCCGCCTGCTACAAAGAGATCTGCCCCTCCTCTACCACTGAAGAGCTTCAGCCCTTCTAGTTCTCCACTTCTCCCTCCTTCCTGCCACAATTGTCCTTCGTCCCAAGCCCTTTTCCCGCCTCCATTCCTTCCTTAGCCCAAACTCCTTCCTCTGAATATGCCCCAAAAGCTCCAGCCTCTTGCTGATAATGCACTACTGTCTTCTTGGCTCCTCCAGCTCTGCCTGCTGAAACCCTGTGGCCTCAGGTGTTAGCTCTCCTTGCTTGCTGCTTGCTGCTGTCATACTGTTGCTGCCAGGCTCAGCCATAAATGCCAAGACCACGGACCTGCTCTTGTGGGAGCTGCAGAAGACTTGGCTCAGCTTGTACTTCCTACAAGAGGCATATCCAATTTTGATCACTGGGCATCCCAGCTATCCACCCATCTTGTCTCAGAGCCCTCCCACACTCCCTACCCAGAGCTCCCATCCACCAGCACTTCTCTTTTGGTTGCCTAACGCCGCCTGCTACAAAGAGATCTGCCCCTCCTCTACCACTGAAGAGCTTCAGCCCTTCTAGTTCTCCACTTCTCCCTCCTTCCTGCCACAATTGTCCTTCGTCCCAAGCCCTTTTCCCGCCTCCATTCCTTCCTTAGCCCAAACTCCTTCCTCTGAATATGCCCCAAAAGCTCCAGCCTCTTGCTGATAATGCACTACTGTCTTCTTGGCTCCTCCAGCTCTGCCTGCTGAAACCCTGTGGCCTCAGGTGTTAGCTCTCCTTGCTTGCTGCTTGCTGCTGTCATACTGTTGCTGCCAGGCTCAGCCATAAATGCCAAGACCACGGACCTGCTCTTGTGGGAGCTGCAGAAGACTTGGCTCAGCTTGCACTTCCTACAAGTGTGCCCAGATAGGACACCGAGAGAAGAAATGGGCACATAGGAGGAAAAGCTGGATCTGTGGTAGCTGTCTTCAAGAGCCTTGTTTGTTGGTTTGGAGCAGCTTTTTTGGAGTTACAAAAGCTGTAAGTACTTGTCACTTCTCCCCATTGCAATGACTGCAGATTAAAGCTGTTTATATTTTAAGTATTTCTATAGCAACATCTCATCGGCATGAATTTTGCTAAAAAGCTGAGTTTTATCTGTGGTATTACAGTAAATCTACAAAATATCACTCATTGAAGGCATTTTGAAATGCTTGTGAAAAAGGGAAAACAGGGAAGATCACATTTTATACAGCTGGATAAAGTTGCTGGTAGTTGGTAGCATAAAGAGATAATAGAGACAAAATAGATTTTTGAAGTAAAACTACCCAAGATTTAAGTATAAGTAATTCCAGAGTGTAATTAGGGTGGGAGTAAGCATCTCCACATAGGAGGTAGTGAGGAATGCAAGCTATTACAAGCTATTTTTCTATGTATATGTGTCCATGTGGCTTTAGCATAGGCTACTTTGGAAATTGATCAAATTAAACTACAAAAAAAGTCACTTTTAGTACAGAGTAAGATGGGCAGTTACGCCACAAGAACTAAATTCACACCCTGGCAAGTGTCACAATAGGTTCCCCAAACAGCAATGCCTAATTCTTGCAAGCTAACTGCAGCTGACAGAGGCTTGAAGGACTCCCGGGATGGAGAGGTGGTTAGTGTCAGTTGAAGGCTAAAAGAGCTTTAAGCAACGGAAGAGGAAATGACTCAAGCTAAGAGAGGAAAATCATCCGAGGGCAGTGTTTATTAAAGGAGGTGGAGGAAAAACATCTATAACATTATCAAGTCCGTGCAAACTATTTTCAAGGTATCAAATTGCTGGTATGAATTACATATCAGTAGATCAAAGGATCCTGTATTTAGAACGTAGATAGACAACAGCTGAAATGTTTTTTTCCCCCCAGCCTCCCCTCCCTTTTCCTCTTCTCCTACCCGCTCTTTTCCTTCTCTGTAAGCTTTGGTGGTTCAGATAAACTGAAACATGGATCTTCCCTCATCTCCCATTAAAGTTTACAAAAGGAAATCTCTGCAAGCAAGACGTGATAGAAACAGTCCTTAGCCCTGTGCATCCTTCCTTTATAATGACTTGTCAGTTGTGGATTCAACCTTCAAGTTATACGTTCTCAGTGGCAGTAGAATATAAAATTTGAAAATGAAAGTATGAACAGTTTATCATTTATTCATACCCCAATTTGCAGATGCATAACAGTAGCATAACCACTTATAATAGCCTGAAACAATAAGCCACAAAAAGGAGTGCCTTTAAGTGAAGAAAAATAGGTTTATACATCATTTATAGAAATTCCTTCACACAGATTCCAGAGCCATCAATGTACACCATGCACTGAGCAATTTTTCATCCATTTGTGGCTGTGTCTAAAGTAGAACATATATTGACAAAGACTCAGTACATTTATGATGTACAAGCTTTCTAAAACACAGCAATATGGAACCTGCAGCACAATTTTTTTCTAACTGAAACTAATTAGGAAAGCAAGGTAGGCAGAATGCTTTTATTTGCTGAAGTTTGGACAGGATTTTGAGATTTGCATTAATCCTGCCAAGCTAGGAAAGTCTAGGAAGTAGGATTTAGGTAAAAGGTACAGTGATTTTTATGTAGGAGTCAGCCTCCTACACAACAGGCTAAAGGGCAAATTGGGAGTAAGCATTCACAAATAAAAGCTAAATTTAAGCATAAAATCCCGTGTCTGGAAGTTCGCATTGACACAGGCACTTCACACTGGTTTTGGTCAATCTGTGTATGGGGTAGGGCACCAAACTTCGTTGAGCATAAGTTTGAAAATTGTCCTCCATGCATCAGACTTTGTAAAACTGGCTTCTTTCCTCAAGTTTCTGAGCTACTTGTTTTCCACAAAACCAGAATGTTTAATACATCCAAAATTTTCTCTTTCGTGTTTTTTTTTTTTATCAGAAGTTTACCAGTGAAGGAGTATGCTTTCGAAAATAATGTTTGAAAAAGACAATAGCATCTCTTGAGGGATGAGGAGGGAGTCTTGACGTGACTTCATTGAATGCCACATAAAATATTTCAAAAATTTGTGAGAACTAGTTCTTGAAATGCTGCTAAAGAAACGATACATTCTTACCCTACCCCAACATTGCTAAAACTCTGCTTTGCTAGGTTTAACCTTTGTAGCTCATGCATTCAGTGTAGGATTTGAGTATCTCAGCTTACACTAAAAACCAGAAAATTCAAATAGTAAAACTCCTCCTTTTCATAGAACGGCTTGTTTGAATTAAAATATATACTTGTTATTCTTAATAAAAAAGCTCTTATTTCTACAATCTATTCCTCTACTCCTGATCAAGGCAGATCTTCCCTCACTGTCTGCTTCTGTCATTGTACAACTGTTGAGACACAAAAGCATTTTGCAGGAGAGGGGCAGCAATTAAACAAAGTAGGTATTGATTTCATTGCCAAGTGAAGCCTGGGTTCTTTTTTTGGTATGGTCACGTATGCTGCTGTGCATATATAGTGTCACTGCAAGGCTTGCATCTGTAAACATAGGTGGAACAAATTTCTGTGCATATGTGGGCACACGTGTGCATATGGACATGTGATCTGAAATCAAGGGAAGTCAATGGAAAGACCAGCACTGACTTTACCATGCTTCATGTTAAGATCTGCTTCAGTTAAAATTGATTCATTCTCCATTTTGCCCTTACTGAGTTGCCAGGCAGGAACTGTGTTTGTCTTTGTTTGTACAGTGTCTTGCACAATAGGCTTTTTGAATAAGATTTTGCTATCTGATTACTGTATATTAATGTATGCGATATAAGTTTATTACTCACCCAGCCAGCCTTTATCTTGTTTCTCCTTGAAACAAAGGAACTGCAGAGCAGAATAGGCTTAAATAATGTCAGCTGACTTAAATTTCTGAAATGAACTTTAACAGTACTGTTTGATCACATATATATACACACAACCTTTATTTCTGACTGTAATGTCAGATGATACTAATTCTTTGCCTTCGGTGAGTATTTTACTAATGAATATTTAAAGGAATGGATGGGCATAAGCTACAAAGTTTGGGTCCTAATGTGAGTTTATATTTACAAAAACTAACATTAATTTTAACCTAACCAAGTTTTCTTCCAAATTAAAAAAAAAAAAACCGGCTGCTGTGCATATATAGTGTCACTGCAAGGCTTGCATCTGTAAACATAGGTGGAACAAATTTCTGTGCATATGTGGGCACACGTGTGCATATGGACATGTGATCTGAAATCCAGGGAAGTCAATGGAAAGACCAGCACTGACTTTACCATGCTTCATGTTAAGATCTGCTTCAGTTAAAATTGATTCATTCTCCATTTTGCCCTTACTGAGTTGCCAGGCAGGAACTGTGTTTGTCTTTGTTTGTACAGTGTCTTGCACAATAGGCTTTTTGAATAAGATTTTGCTATCTGATTACTGTATATTAATGTATGCGATATAAGTTTATTACTCACCCAGCCAGCCTTTATCTTGTTTCTCCTTGAAACAAAGGAACTGCAGAGCAGAATAGGCTTAAATAATGTCAGCTGACTTAAATTTCTGAAATGAACTTTAACAGTACTGTTTGATCACATATATATACACACAACCTTTATTTCTGACTGTAATGTCAGATGATACTAATTCTTTGCCTTCGGTGAGTATTTTACTAATGAATATTTAAAGGAATGGATGGGCATAAGCTACAAAGTTTGGGTCCTAATGTGAGTTTATATTTACAAAAACTAACATTAATTTTAACCTAACCAAGTTTTCTTCCAAATTAAAAAAAAAAAATCCCAGAAAAAAATTGACTTGAGCATCATAAAAAATGGAATTCCAGGCTTATTCCTCTTACAAAGCTCAGGGAAATTTAGATTTGAACTTTTTCTAAGGAGTATATCTCTGTTAAATGAAAAGCTTTGATGAAAATGTGAGAGTGATGTACGATGGTACTGGTCCATAAGGAGTAGGGGCTGGAGAAATACCTGTGAGACATGTGCAGACTAAAGAAGAAGAAAATCAAAACGCTTGCAAAAGCAAGTCAGAAACCACTATTTTGTTCAGGACTGTATGTGGCAAGGAGGAATTTTCATCTCAAAGAGAGCTATTGAGAAAAATAGCAACCTAAGCTCATTCCCTGCTGCCTTCTGTCAGTCTGACTACAGGCTCTCAAAAACTGTTTAAAATTGGGGATCTTCTAGCATTAAGATGATACAGCAAGAATGAAATGGAAGGGAATATAGGAAAGTAATCTTGCAGAGCATGCATTAGCTCTCAAGAAAGCATGAGTTAAGTCAACTAACTGGGTAGGGGTGGGGTTTGATTTGTTTCTATGACAGAGAATCTGAGAGAGAAAGCAAAGACAGGAGAGAAATTATCTTATTGCCTTGATTACTGCCCAATCCCCCAAAATCTTTTTGTTCTATTTTTCACAACCACAAGCCCTAAATAAACACCAGCATCCTCACTAATTATGTATGTCAAGGTGCTCTGAGAACTGCCTGGAGGCCAAATATATTCCATGGTGTCCTGAATGCTGTGTTTCACAGTCACTCCCTCCCCATAATTGCAGGGTGAGGACAGGGGTAAGTCTTCAGGGTCTTATTTTTGGTGAACTACACCATTTCTACAATGACATCTTGCAGTCCTGTATCATCTTCCTTTCCTGGGTCTCAAACAGATTTATAGGCTTTACCAGCAGTCATACTTGATAGGAATTTTAGCGGAATTCTTCAAAAGTCAGTAAGTGACATTCCTTGTATATGAAGAATTATTCATCTCAAAAAGCAGAGCTGTGCTTCTGTGTTCCTTTGTCTTGACAGAAAATATACCTGTCAGCTCATACACTTCCACTGACCTATTGCTACTCTTGCCTTTCACATCAACTGGCTTTCCCTCTTCCCCTTGGCCCATCCATGGCTCCCTGGTAGAAGCAGATTGTTCTCCTCTCTGAGGGTTATTCCTTGCATTGGCAGCTGTGGTGGCAGGTGATCCCTCCCTGGCAAGCGTGCTGGGGGAAAGAACGTAAGAAATGGGTCTCCTACAGAGATGTATTTGCCTCGGCAGCTTTATCCCTTTATACCGTAAAGCTTCAATCAGCCCACAGCATGAAGAAAGGTTTAGTAGCACTAGTAGGTGACTCCTTTACAGATGTGTAAAACCTCACAAACAAGCTCAAAGCTTGCTGCTACTGCTCATGCCTGTCAACGTCCTCCAGGCTTGCTGATTATGGAGAGCTGCTAACCCCCACACGGGACCTACTAGGAACAGAGAGTGTGAATGAACCATGATTGTCCCTTTCAGGCTGATGTGTGAGTATGTGGAGCCTGTAGCCTCTGCTACGAGGACAGGCTGAGGGAGCTGGGGGTGTTCAGCCTGGAGAAGAGGAGGCTCCGGGGAGACCTAATAGCAGCCTTCCAGTACCTGAAGGGGGCCTACAGGAAGGCTGGGGAGAACCTGTTTAGAAAGGCCTGCAGTGACAGGACGAGGGGCAGTGGCTTTAAACTGGCGGGGACCAGATCTAGAGTGGAGATTAGGATAGGGTTCTTCACTGTGAGGGGGGTGGAGCACTGGAACAGGTTGCCCAGGGGGGTGGTTGAGGCCCCTTCCCTGGAGATATTCAAGGAGAGGCTCGATGAGGCCCTGGGCAACCTGGTCTAGCTGGGGGTGTCCCTGCTGACTGCGGGGGGGTCGGACTAGATGGCCTTTGGAGGTCCCTTCCGGCCTGGGAAATTTTATGATTCTATGATTCTATGAAACAGATGTGGAAAATTAAAGGAGGCTGTATAGAGCCTCAGAGTCGTCCCTTGCTGCCAGTGTGCCCAGGAGTACTCATCTTTATGTCCCTTCTCAGCTGTCATGAACAAGGCTTCTGAACACTTACACAGTGCCTACAATATGTAGCTCATCCCAGTCAAGACTGAGGTGGTTCCAGTAAGAAAAGAAAACATTTGAGGCCTTCATTAACTCTTTGGCTATGTCCTCTGTAAAACTCTACAGCCTCTGCTCCTTAAACACTAATTAACATTAGTAACCAGAGACTACATCTTCCAATCCAGCTAAGCAAAAAAGAAACTCATGGTGAAGTCCATATCAGAAGCACATAACGCTAGGTCTGCAGAGAGGGTTTAGCTCAACTCTCAGTTCTTCAGATTGTTTTAACACTGTTTGCATCAGAATGGAAAAAAGCTCCAAATTGCATATGAGTGGCATTCCCTAAGTATGTCTTCGAGCCATTCTTATCACCTCCCATCTTAGTCACAGCAGGCCTGTGTCCTCCCCTCTGGTGACAGCCAGGACTCAGGTTGCCCATCAGCACCATCAATGAGGCAAAGCTCCTGCAGGACCGGCAGGGAAGTGCCCTGCTGCTCCCCACTCCTGTTACAGTCTCTGTTCAGCACTCCCACAGAGGTGGGGTACAGACTGAAGCAGCTTACTTCACAGAATCACAGAATCTTCTAGGTTGGAAGGGACCTTAAAGATCATCTTGTCCAACCGTCAACCCAACTGACAAAAATAGACACCCACACAACAAACAAGGAGCATCATCACTAAACCAGACCTCCCAGCACCACATCAACCTGTCTTTTGAACACCTTCAGGGATGGTGCCTCAACCACCTCCCTGGGCAGCCCATTCCAATGCCTGATAACCCTTTCAGTGAAAAAATTTTTCCTAATATCCAGCCTGAACCTCCCCTGGCGCAACTTGAGGCCATTTCCTCTTGTCCTGTCGCCTGTGACTTGAGAAAAGAGACCGACCCCCATCTCTCTACACCCTCCTTTCAGGGAGTTGTAGAGAGCAATAAGGTCTCCCCTCAGCCTCCTCTTCTCCAGGCTGAACACCCCCAGCTCCCTCAGCCTCTCCTCATAAGACTTGTGCTCCAGACCCCTCACCATCTTTGTCGCCCTTCTCTGGACCCGCTCCAGCACCTCAATGTCTTTTTTATGGGTATTGTCCCCTGATGCCACTGCTCTTGTCCCTGGCACATGCTCTTGTCTCCACAATTGGCTATACCTCCCTGTGGTTGTTGTGATGAGTGGGAGCTGTGTGAGTCAGAAGCCCTGGCCAGTCACTGAAGTTAAGATCTTGCCTCTGTGAGGAGCAGGGATGCCTGCCATCTGGACAGACTTCAGACATGGCCAAAAAGTATGCTTGGCCACAGCTCAGTCATGCTCGATCTCCAGCTGAATGTGAGTGTGAACACAGCAATTTAAGAGTTGACAGGGCAACAAACCCAGTGACTCATGTTTCTTCCTTAACCACTGCACTTTTCTTCCTTCTACCTGTTCAGGGAAGGTCCACCGACAAGGAGCTGTTCTAGATACAGAAGTTCTCTTTGACATGAATTGAGATGTCAGCTGTTCACAAAGAGTTATTTAGATGTCTTTGAAAAGTGAGAATGTGAATCAACAGTTCAAAAGGCAAATTTGTGATAGAGATGAGCCTTATGGCAGGAGAACAATGAAAGGAATTGTTAATGATTGAGAGGCTGACGTGTATGTTTGTAAAAGCTGATTCCCCTAGACTAGGTCTTATGAAAACTTCAAGTGTATGTGCATCCTTGGTAAATATCCTGCAAAACTAAATTGGCTTATCTATTGCATTTCCTCCAAAATGGCAGGCTTTTCAGGAAAGGCTGATCAAAATCTGACAAGTAATAGAGGAAATGTATTAGAAAAATTTCATCTCTTCCCACTCATTCTGGTGTTAACGAAGTTTTAACAACATATTATTAGAGTTAGTTCTGATCACACTTATGGTAGGGTCCTTTTCAAGTGGCTTCATTGACTTCAGTATCCTCGCTTTAGCTTATGGAACCAGATTCTGATGTAAAATAGTGTTTAAAAAAATCTAGCATGTTAAGCTCTGTCTTCTGTTTCTTGTTTATAATTGCAATGTTTCTGACTGCACTGAGATAGCAAAATGCAGCTTAATGGATGTGTGTAATGCTACAGTTCGCAACACCTTTTCAGTGGCTTTTTTTCCCTTCTCTATTCTAAATGTGTATTTATACACATATATGTGTCACATTTTTCCAGCCATCATCTGGTTATGTAGAGATACGTATTTCAATGAAGCTCTTTTAGAATTACTGTCCCAAGCACCATGACAGCTTAAAAAACCATAGTACAGAACTTTCTTCTGTAGGGATTGAGAAAGGAAGACTATCTTGTCTGTTCTTCTGATCAGCTGCAACTCTAGCCTCATTTTGCTTAACACACTCTCTGGTGGTTTGTCTTGTCTGGTTTTAAATGATTCATACTTGAGTATCAGATAAAAGAGCAGTAATTTTCTGGGACAAATATTTGGAAATATTTATTTCCGTACTTAACAGCAATTAGAATAAAAGAGGAATCTTTAAACTAATCAATTACTTGTTGATATCCATCTTGCTTTACTTAGAAAGCAGTCCCTTCAGGCTGGGTTCTTTTCTCAATTGCCACTTGTGTAATTAGGGAGCAACTCCTCTAAGTAACCGGAGTCACCCCAGAGTAAAACTGAGGTATGTGAGAGCTGAACCAGGCGTGATGGAGCCATCTCTCCAAGAAAAGCAAGCAGCACTCCAGCCTTAGCTAAAATATTTCTGCCCCTTCGCCAAGCGGCAGCAAATTTTGATGCCTTGTAGGTCAGGTTTCCTCTCTAAGAGCAGGATACAGAGGTGCTGACTGGGGTATTTCCTTAGGGTAATGTGTCTATTTAAAGAACATACAGACACTCGCTGATTACCGCAAGGGTGGTTATAAACAGTGCACAGTCAATTCCCCTTTGCACAAACACCACGGCCTTGTCCCAAAAAACAGATGCTTTGGGATCCTTTCTTTTCAGGGCACTCCGAAACCCCGAAAGGCAGCTGTTTAGACACATCCAGCACCCCTTTCCCTCCTCCACCCCGGCCTTTCAGTGGGGGAAACCTTTGCCCAAGGCTCTGACCCCGGGGTGTGGAAGAATGCTTGGATCATTACGCCTGGCTTTTCTATCTGTGCTCTGTTACACAAAGGACGCTCAGAAAGGTCTAAATACTCAGACAAAGACAAAGAGCTTCAACCCACAGAGTATCCCTAGCAATTTTGTGTGCGTGGTTACTGCTTGGGAATTTTAACTTTTCTGTGAAGAATTTTATCATGGGTGTGATATATCATGTGCGAACCATTAACGACTTTCCCCATAGTGATATATTTTCAAAAACAATAGTGCTCTTTATTAAAATACTTTAAAAAAGCATTCTAGTGCAAAAGGTTATCCAATGCCTTTCTACTGTAGGGTATATCAGTGACTCTTTGACAGCTTGCAGTGCATATCAGTGATTTATTTGTGAAATTCCTAGAGAGCAGGGGCAAGATGTGTAAAAGTCTTGATGCATCAAATTCAATGATGTATGATAAAAAATGTAACAGCTGATAATGCAAACATATTGAGGAAGCTGCAAAGAATACACTTTCAATAGGCAAAGCTGTTGAGAGTTGGGACCTAAGGACAAGCAGATGGGAATCATCGTTGTAAAGCTCAAATTTTATTTTCATGTGGCCAGGGAGGGACTTACCAGGGTGATGGAAAGAGGCAGAGGCTGACGTTTATTGACACATACCAAGGGACAGGGGCTGCTACCTGGCCACACAGCTCTGCTGCAGATGAGAGCTGGATCTGATCCTTGGACAAAGCCCTGGTCTTACCCTGCTGCAGGAGTCTGGTAATGCTGACTCTCCTTAGGGCCTTGAAGCACCAGCTAATGTAAATCAACATTGCTGTATTGCTTTCTATTGATACAGGACGTGAGCTGGTTCCAATGATTTTAACCTGGCCTCCAGATTTACACCAGCTGAAAACCTGGCTCCGAGCAGACTGTGAGAGAATTTCCCTGACTTTTCTCCCCCTTCCCTTTAGAAATAAATAACTGCTGCATGTTTTCCATTTTCCTATAAGCTTTCTATCCAATGATCCAAACACTCCAAAATAAACACGTACATTTCCTTCCTTGGTACTCTAAGTTAGGATCTATTTAACCACCTTTGCAAGAGCAAGTGATCCTAACATTTCTGCCATTGTGATTATACAGAAGTTTCTTTTATTTTTCAGAACCATTTCTGAGTGTACGTGTTACACCTCAGCAATACTTCCCACTATAGTCACATTCTTGCAGTGCTTCTAGGTGTATTTCCTAAGTACACACTGCTCTTGGACTTACTAACCACCATTAGACAATTTTTTCTATAACATGTTTTAATTCAAGTCTGGAGAAATGCAGCCATTCCTGAATAATTCGTGAGTGTGTAAGCTGATAAATGTACAGTGGAATCTCCTGAAATGAAATGGGATGAAAACTGAATTACGGCGCAGCAAAGTAGGACCTGTGATCTTGAGTACAGTCACTTTTTTTTTTACAATTAAATTCTAGCATTGGACTGTGTGTATGTGTGAGGAAGCAGCAGGTATCTGCCGCTGCAGATACGTATTACTTCTTCCTGTGTTTATTTATTTGTTATCGCATGTATCGTAGTAACAACCAAAGGCCTAAACTGACATCAAAGAATTGTTTTGTAGGTTGCTATAAAATACATATATTAACATACTTCATTTATTTGGGCCAGCTCTAGATATAGAGCCAGGACAGTAAAGGAAGAGGCAGGAACAGGGGGGCCCTCCGTGTCTTTTGCCCATGCCTGTGACAGCGAGTGGAAGCTGCTGTGCCCAGGAAGAGCTTGGTTATGTGGGATAAAGATTGTTTGGGATAAATGTGGTTTGGAGCTGGCTGTACCCAGCAGCAGCAAGAGCTGCCCCGTGCCTCCTCAGGCCACGGCAGCACTGGGAACAGGCAGTTCAGCTTGGCAGAGGTTTTGTCCCAGTTACACCTCCTTGTCTCCCAGTGCAGAAGTGGCAAGGCCCTCTCTGCCTCAGGCCACCATATAATTTAAGTTGCAAAACTCAGTTTCACCTATAGGCTTGGGGGAAGCCCAGAAATGGCTGCAATGGGGTATACTGGTGTCACTCCATATGCCTTTATGCTGGTGGAGGGTCTGGCCACGGCGGTTGTCCCAGACCGTTTACCATCTAACTCAATACAGCACGTAACCAAGGGGTGTGAGCATAAAATTTGGTGTTTTCAAGTTTGGTTTTTGGTTTATCACAGAATCACAGAATCTTCTAGGTTGGAAGGGACCTTAAAGATCATCTTGTCCAACCGTCAACCTAACTGACAAAAACAGACACCCGCACAACAAACAAGGAGCATCATCACTAAACCATACCTCCCAGCACTACATCAACCCATCTTTTGAACACCTCCAGGGATGGTGCCTCAACCACCTCCCTGGGCAGCCCATTCCAATGGCTGAGAACCCTTTCAGTGACAAAATTTTTCCTAATATCCAGCCTGAACCTCCCCTGGCGTAACTTGAGGCCATTTCCTCTCGTCCTATCGCCTGTGACTTGAGAAAAGAGACCGAGACCAGATATGTTTTAAGCATTCCATGACTGGGAATGTGGATACATGCTTGCTCCTCTCCCTCTGTAAAATCCCACCACTTTGATTTAGTAGCCTTGTAAATGCACCCTGCCTACACAGATTTTGGCACTGGTGTGCACGAATGCAGAAGTCATAGGGTACGGGGAGTCCAGTCCTGCATTGTTTGCCGAAAGTATCATTCAATGAGCCTTCAGGACAGCGGTGAATTAAAATCATTGACAGGTCATGAAGGTACCACAGCAAGATATGCGTGTTTCTTCATAGAAGGGGCAGCACCACATCTTCACAGGAGAAGCTAGATAAGGCCAGCATGCTCCTTGCCATCTGTGTTTGGCATGTTCCATCAGCAGCCCTGTGCTGATCAAGCTTCAGCTGGCAAACAGCTGCATCCAGACCGTGTACCCAGTTGAAAAACAGGGATTTGCCAACCAGATCTTTCTGTGCGAAACTGCTAATTATTTCAATTTAATCTTCTTGCTTGCCTGTCCTTTGCCTTGCTAGGATCTTGGGCTCCAAACCCACCAGGCAGTTCCCTAGACTGCAAGCCCAGGTGCCTAGTCTGAGCTCTTCTGTTGTCTGGGAGTTCTGTAGATCACTGAGGTCAGGGGCGTAAATCTGCAAGTTGCCCAGTGTTTCCAGTGGCTGAGTCTCCCAGACTGGTTCATATCCCTGAAATAGCTGACTCCCAAGCACAGCGGTTTGTGAGGAGGGCAGCCCTGGGATTCTGCTTCCAGTTTCCCAGGGGAAACACATCCTGTCCAAGAAAAAATGTGAACTGCTACTACTGCTGGAATGTTTTTAACTTCTTTGAAAAAACATTAGGTCTTCATGTGTTGTCTTGAGCTGTAGCAATGTGTTTGGCTTACAGGTCCAGGTAAAATAGGCAAAAGACTGTTGGGGCAGAAAAAAGGACAACAGTGCTGACAACATTTTTTTTTTCTCTAAAGTAAATAGTCTTCAGCAAAAGAGTAGCTGTCTTGGAAAGAAAATATTTCATTCTTTTTCACTTTATGCACCATTTTAGTATTTTTCCATGTGTTTCTGATCATCTCAGGGACATGTATAGTTTTACCAGACTCCAGAGAAAGAAAACTCTTGGTGAGCCAAAAAATCAGCTAGATCTCAAAGATTTTAATAATACCAAGGGGTATGAGTGGAAGCTAGTGATGCTGAAAGGTTAGGCAATGCTCAGATAGAAACCCAGGCGTAAGCAAGTGGCAGAACTGCTATTCACTGAGAGCAGGCCTGAGCTCTGGGTCATGCCAAAAGGCAAAGTTAGCCGAGGGTTTTACTTCGGTGTCGCTCCCAGCCTTGCTTAGCAAGGCTAAGGACACACAGATTCCTCTCACCCACGGACAGGGTGCTTTCAAGCAGGATGGACTTAGCTGGAACCAAAGGTTTTGCTCAAGGCCTCTCGGCTCTGCACTGAGAGTACAACCTCTGCTGAGGCATTAGTTCTTCTCCGCAGTTCTCCCCAGTCAGAGAAAGAAAAACACAAAATCCCTTATAGGAGCACATCAGGGAGCAGCTGATCCTGGCATGGTGCAAAAACCATGGGATGTGACAAGGTGTATGTCACCACACAGCGCTGCCGTGTTTCCTCAGCTCCCTGATCTCTCCCAGCAGCTGGAGCTGAGGGGCAACGCGCGGAGCCGGTCGCCGCGCCATGCCTGAGGCACCAACTCACCAGGATGGGAAGAGGGAAACACGAAGGAGAGAGGTGGGAGCTGCTTGCAAGGAGTATTGTGTCCAGTTTTGGGCACCTCAATACAAGAGAGAGATCGAGGTGCTGGAGCGAGTGCAGAGGAGGGCAACGAAACTAGTGAAGGGCCTAGAAGACAAATCATATGAAGAGCGGCTGAAGGAGCTGGAGCTGTTCAGTATGAGGAAGAGGAGGCTGAGGGGAGACCTCATCACTCTCTACAACTACTTGAAAGGACACTGTAGAGAGGTTGGTGCTGGTCTCTTCTCACAGGTAATTAACGACAGAACGAGAGGGAACGGCTTCAAGCTCCAACAGGGTAGGTTTAGATTGAACATTAGGAAGGAATTTTTCACAGAAAGAGTGGTCGGGCATTGGAACAGGCTGCCCAGGGAGGTGGTTGAGTCACCATCCCTGGATGTGTTTTAGGGACGTTTAGATGCGGTACTGACGGATATGGTGTAGGGGAGGACTTTGTAGAGTAGGG
>NW_015091069.1:1546178-1552607 GCF_001431845.1 Calidris pugnax
CCCCCCCCCCAAAAGAGGAGAGGAAGAGATAAGGAGATTGAAAAGTTTAGAATTAACTAAACTACTTTAATCAAAAATAATATTAAAATAAAAGAGAAGACAATAATGAAATAGATACAGCACATATACAAAACTGTATCAAGCTCCCAGGATGACAGTCCCGTCACCAGCAGGCACTGGGGAAGTCCCAGACTGGACTCGGTGATGGACAGGAGCAGGATTCCAGCTCTGGAGTCAGGAACACATGGATTAGGATCAAAGGCAGGTGAACAGACAGGGTCCTCTTCGGACGTCGGCCATTGCAGGAAGAAGCGTTGACCCTTTGATCCCTCAGCTTTTATACTGAGCATGGGGCAGATGGGATGGAACACCCCTGTTGGTCAGGTTTGGGTCACCTGTCTTGTCCGTTCCTCCCCACAGATGTGACCCCTCTACGTTTTTCCGTTTCCGACCCTCTAAGGGGCAAATAACGGAAAATTGGCTGCCCTTGGTTGTTATAGCAATGAGTATAAGCAAGGGCCTCTCTGCACACCATTCCCTGGCATGTAGCACAAACATTGGTATTATCACTCTGAGAAGGAACAGTTTTCTCCACAATATGCCGTTAATTTCAGAGAGTTAGAAAAGGCCTAACTAAAATGCAAAGTTACAGAACACAAAATTGATCCGGTTTTACCTCAAACCGGGACACATTCTCTCTTCATCTCCTGCAGGTTCCACTTGAGGAGCAGATGTCTGGCATGTCTCAGGGCTACGTTTTGCTGCAGCCAACCCAGTCACACTGTCTAGGGTAGGAGAGATCTCCTTAAGTCATTTTCCCTTGAGTTTCTTTTTGGCACCCTAAAGGCATGGGTGTGGTGGGATGGTGAACTTCCACTGTAGCTAATGCTCTCTTTCTCTCCCCACAAGGTGGTCTTCAGTCCCTTGAGAGACCCGCTGGATCGGCGTTGCATACCCACTTATTTTTGGGTGATGAGCTGCGGGCGCCAATAATAGAAATGAGGTATCTAATCACTTGGTGTAGAGAGGCAATTTGGCCACCCCACTGATTTTTCCAAACATTTCTGGGACTAATCAGAATGAAGACCATTAACTTCAGTGGGCTTTGGATGATTTCCTATATATGCAAAACTTGAAAAATCATGCTTTAAAAGAAATACCAAAGTTAAATTGGGAAATTTTAACAATTCTCTTTGTATTTTAATTTAGTGGCTGTATGCTGACAATATAATTAGAGAGATGCTATGTTAATTAAAGCCAGATGACATTAGTGGAATGGCAAAAGCATCCAGTTTTCTAAAGAATAGTTCACAGTTGAACTGTTCCTCTCTCCCCACCCCATTTTTAGCATAGAACTATATTCAAAAAGTCAGAGACAGCTGAATTAAACCAAAAGTCTAACCATTGACAAATACCAGTAATGTGGTGTAGCTTAGCGTGTTGCTTTCAAGCTAAGCCTGATGTTATTGCAGAAAAAATACATTAACCATGTTTCCTTAGTGCCTACATATAAAAAAGAAGGAAGGTTTGCAGGACTTTGCACTATTCTTGTGTGGTAGTGGAGTACCTAGCTGCCACTGAAGCCAAAGGAGCAGAACCTAGACTTGTGCTCTATATGTCCTAGCATTTGAAAGGTAATTTTTGGTTTAGGATTTGTGGATTTCTTGGGGCCCATCAGATAATTTAAAAAAGATTTGCAGGGACAAGGCAAAACACATTCACATTCAGTGTGAGTCCCTATATGCTACGTTTGCATACTGTGTGAATTCATCTATGTTAAACTTCAGTCTACACATGTAACATACCACCACAGGAAATTTGATAGGGCACAAAAATTAATACCCCATGAGAACTACAGCCTTTATCTTGTTATAAACTCACACGTATTTAAAATTGCATATACAGAGATACTTATCTATGGACGTAAACATTTATATATTTAAGTTCACTGTATGCTGTCCTATACGTGTCTTGTAGATCCTGTCTTGAGTTAGTGAGTTAAAAGTCTTGGGGAATATAATTGCATCCTGCTGTGTCAGCAGACAAAAATTTGTAAGGGCGTTGGTACTGCTTTAGATAGGACTTAAAAAGAAAAACCTTCTGCCTTCACAACAGTAGGGCAACACAGCAAAGTTGGCAGGACTTCCTTAAAAGTCTTAGTTTTCTTGGGAGGAGAAGAGGAAAAGGTAAAAACCAAAGGCTGGTACATCCCAAGTGACAGGAATGTCTCAAATGCTGGTCCTGGGTGACACATGGGATCTTTCTTACACCAGAGCAAAATAAGGTTCCTGCGTAAAACGAACCACACAGCCCGTGTGAGCTCGGGCAGCCAGGTCAGACATCTTCAGAACCTTTGTCTGTCCTTGTGCCAAGTGCCAGAATGGTGGCCTAAAAACATGAAACTGCTGTTAGTGCCAGCACTGTGACCTCTGGCTAAACCACCTGGAGTATAACCGCGTGCTTATGCGTGGCCAGGACTGAATCTCTGTTGCTGGTTATCTGACAACACATGGATCACTGCTGCCCGTATGGGCCAGGGACCCTTGGCCTATCTGTGTGTGACAGAAAAATGCTCTTTGCTAATATTCCTCCTTCGTTGCAGGCAAACTCGAAGTTGCACAAACCCACTTATCTTCCTGTAGTAACTCTGCAGTGGCTTTGCATCTGCTTTGCATCGAGTTCAATGCCAGGGAAAGCCACAGGAAAATTAACTCTTGTCTCAGCTTGTCTGACACTCTCTGTTACAGGGAAAGCTTACTATTTATCTGGAGGTTGGAGCTGTATTTTACATTTCCTTCCCCCCACCTCGCAACTGCTGATGGGTGGTGAAAGCTCATATATTCTTAAAATGTCACTGACTTTATTGTGTGGTGTTGAGGATTGGGCAAATCTGAGTCGCGTACGTATGTGGCTGATGGGATTATACTTGAATTTGGGCCTCGTGCTTGATACGATAAGGGCAGCATCTTGTCAGAGTAAGGAGCTGTGAGCAGTGGTTTGTCCTCAGAGATCCATATCCATACAGGATCCAGAAGACTGGGACTGGAATATTTTAATGTAAATGTGAAGAAGCCTTTAACTTTAACATGCTTTAACTTAACAAATGTATTTAGCGCTAGCACACACCGAAGTGTTTTGGGATTTGAGGACGTGCGTCTTCGTTGCCTGTGTTCAGAATTCTCTGGGCAAATTGCACTGAAGAAACAATCATTAAAATGAAGTTGGTAACTCATAGAGCAGCGTTTCTGTAAAATCCAGGAGGTTTTGCATCACTTGTGCTGACTTTTCGCCAGCTTTCCTATCAGTGCAGCGTATGGGTTAGCACTTAATATTTTGGATGAGCTCATTTCAGCCTGTGTTCAAAACACTTCACACATAAGCCTGAGAAGATATTTCTAAATGAATTTTAATTAAAGCAAACAGCAATTTCGTAATAGACATTTATAAACAAATCTATGCACCAAAAAAATAATAAAACACATCAAGCTTTGCAATCAGCTGTCTCCAGAATCCCAATAATTCATTTTCCCTCCAACTGTATGCAAAATGATTGTTTGCACATTTCATTGAGATACGAATTTTCATTTCATCGATTCAAGCTGTCATCAGGACCTGAAGTTTCCACAGAGAGGGTTCCACCAAAGGCAACTGCTCTCCAGATACTCCTCTGATCCCAGCTGGGACTGTGTTGGTTTCAAGATGAACAGCTTCTCCCCATACAAAGCCCTGTAGATGAGAACAACCCATCCAAGCTGTTTGGGGAACACCAGCATTTTGTGCAGAACTGGGCAAGATTTCCTGTTACGCAGGCATTTTCCCACTGTGTTAGGAGGAACCACAACACACAAATAGCTTTCCTGGGGTGTGTGTGTGTGTGTGTAAAAAATATGAAAGTGAGATCCAGCTATCCTAAAATTGCTGATCAGGGCATTTACCTCAGTTACAGAACATCTGCATTCAAATTTCTTTGCCTCTTTCATACCACAGATGGGAATGTGGGTTTCCCACATCCCAAGCTTGTGGTTTTACCACCAGGCTACTTGTTCTTTGAAAGCAGGTCTTTCTTTCGGTTTTTACATCTGTTCACGTGAGGTAGCCCACTCAATAAGCAAACTGAATCACTTAGTTTTAATTCTAATTTGTGAGATGATTTCATGTTATACCGTGATACGTATTTTTGTTGAGGCTATTGGGAAACAAGACAGTAAGAGCATTTAACAAAAAAACAACCAGGTTACTAACACCTAAACCACTGGGAGAGGAGAAAGGGGGATCATAAAGAGTTTCCCAATTTCATGACAATATATACCCTCCCGCTGCATATGAGTATCCTTACAGAAGCTGTAATATATGGTGTAGGGGAGGACTTTGTAGAGTAGGGTAGATGGTTGGACTCGATGATCCCAAGGGTCTCTTCCAACCTCAATGATTCTATGATTCTAAGCTCCCATAGGAGTCCGTAGGACACTGAAATCAGTGACAAAAGGTTCATTTCAAGAATGCAGGAAAAGCTTATCTGATCTTTCGCACTCTCTGCCCAAAGAGACACCACGTTTCACACAACAGCTCAAAGATGCATTTGATTTCCACCCAGGTCTTAACCTGAGCGGTAGCATCAGGGAGCAGGGCTGAACAACACCACCGGGGGCTTTGGATTGATTATTTACGTGAGTTAATCACAGGAACACACTTTGTCCATTAGGCAGCATAGCTCCAGAGGGTTAATGCCTTCAGTGCTCAGCTGGGTCACAGCCCAAACGCAGAGCCCCTCAGCGAGAACAGAAGAGGCTGGAAGCTGTCACACACAGCCGCAGAAAACAAGTGGATTAAACACATTAAAGCTCTTCCCACCTGATGCATAGACATGACATGTTTATTTTTGACCTTCCCATTACAAGACGGAAAGCAAAACCGGCCAAATGAACCCCTCGTGTGAGCCAGTCCACGTCGCCCCAGTTACCCTCAGGAACAACCTTCCTTAGCAATGAGGGTCACGGCTTTTGTCCGAGAGCTGGTGGGGGGCTTCAGAAGAATCCTACTGCTTGGGATGGAACGTGGGCCTATACCTGACATTACAGCGCCTCAATCAACACATCAGAGCCTTTACAATTACAGGGAATTCTATTTTTGGCCTTTTAATAAGAAAACGGGCTTCGCTATGCAATTGTTAACTCTGCTTCCAGAACACCCCGTGTTCATCAGCTTTTACACACAGCGCCTCGGTAGCTAATAACAAATCCTCGAGTGAAAGCCGACCAACTTTTAACGAGCGCCGAAGTTGCCCGGCAAGTCCCGCAAGCCCCCTGCTGCTGTTTTTGTGGATAAAATGCTTTTTATCTTTCAGCTAGATGCTGCCTTTGGCCCGGCCTGCCAGCCCGCTCCCCTCGGGTAGGAAGGCCGATAATCCTCCCTTCCCTCAGTTGCCGGCGTGAGAGGAAGGGGAAAATAGCGAGGAAAAGCTGGAATTATACTTATTTCCCTTCACCCACCCTCCAGGGCGCGCTTCCCGGCCGGGCTTTCCCTCACGCCGCCTCCGAGCTCCCCTTCCTTCCCTCCCCCGGCCGCGGGCGGCTGAGGCGGCGCGGCGGGAGGAGGAGGGGGGAAGGAAGGAGGAGGAGGGAGGGGCCGGGTAGAGCGCGGAGCGCATCGATCGCCGCCCCGTCCATCCGTCTCTCCATCCATCCTCTCGGCGCTCGGCTCCCTCGGCAGCCCCAGCCCTCCCCTCGTCCCCCGCCATTTCAGACCGGGACGGGAAGGGACGCGGAGCGCGGAAGCCACCGCCGCGGCGGGCGCGGGTCAAGGGAGGCCGCCGGCGTGCTCCCGCGGCCCGCTGCAGCAGCAGCCAGGCAGGTACGTCGCTGAACCGGGACGAGCCGCCGTGCTTGCTTACTTGCTTGCTTTCCCCCCCGCCCTTTCCTTCGAGATGGGGCAGGGGGAAGCGATGCGGCTTTTTACTTCCCCCCCCGTTTTTACCCCGCGGACAGGGAAGAAACGCCGGCAACCGGGGGGGGGGACGCCTGTCCCGCTTCCCCTCCGCCGGCATCCCCTAGGAGCAGCCTCCTCCGCCTGTGCCCCTCCGCCCTCCTTCCCCGCGGCGCGGGCGGTGGCTCGGCGGCGGCGGCGGGAGGGGGCGGCGGGACAGGTGGCCAACGCCCTCCGCCAGTTCCGGGGCTTGTGCCCGGTCAGCCCCCCCCCCCTTTTCTCTTCATTTATTTATTTATTTTCTCTTCCCAAATCCCCCAAATCCTTCCAGCAAATCCGGGGCCGAGGTGCCAGGCCGGGCCGGAAAGTTTTGGGCGGCCCGACCCCGTGTGTGGCTCCCGGGTGAGGGGAGGCGGGGCGGGCAGCGGGCCCCCGGGGAAGGGGAGGTGGGGCTGGGGTCCCGCCGCGGCCCGCCCGACCCTGGGGTCGGGGGGGGGAACCCGAGGC
>NW_015091069.1:1552624-1650757 GCF_001431845.1 Calidris pugnax
TTTATTTTCTCTTCCCAAATCCCCCAAATCCTTCCAGCAAATCCGGGGCCGAGGTGCCAGGCCGGGCCGGAAAGTTTTGGGCGGCCCGACCCCGTGTGTGGCTCCCGGGTGAGGGGAGGCGGGGCGGGCAGCGGGCCCCCGGGGAAGGGGAGGTGGGGCTGGGGTCCCGCCGCGGCCCGCCCGACCCTGGGGTCGGGGGAGGAAACCGCAGCCCGGTGTGTGCGGGGCCGTGAGGCGGAGCCCGGCCCTTCGGCGGGAGGGAGGCGGGTTCCCGGGTTGGCGGTTCGAGCCCCGGTTTGGCCCCGGCTTTCCTCAAAAAATCCGGGCGGCCTCCCGGAGTCAGCGGGGGAAAGCGGCGGAGAACAAAATCACAGAATATTCATGGGTGGCGCTTTGCCTGGCAAGAAATAACTCCTTGATCTTTCGCAGTGTTTCGTGTATCCTTGGGTTTTTACCTCTTTGTAATGGTGCTGTTTCCTATGGGCAGTTTTGTTTGAGAAACAGCGTTCCCTCACGGCGTTTTGTCTCATCCCTCAGGGAGGGAGTTGCTTTCCGGCAACGTGATACTGAATGCAAAGGCACCGACAGCATCCTCCTTAGTTGGAGCTTGACTCCTTCTGCTTCACGTTGTTTTCTTTGTCACCAGGTCTGCTAAAAAATGACAGAGTATAAACTTGTTGTTGTTGGAGCTGGTGGTGTAGGCAAGAGCGCCTTGACGATACAGCTCATTCAGAATCACTTTGTGGATGAATATGACCCTACGATAGAGGTAAACGATTTCACCTTATACTTCTTGTGAAGAGAGATCATCAGTAATAATGGTAGTTGTTTGCTTTTGCACAGTTACCACAAAAATCAAAGAACAAGGCTTTATATTGAAAAGGGGCTCAAAGAAAATGGTCAGCGTTGGGCCAGCATTGGAGAGGAGATTGCTGGGCTTCTTGATCTGGCCATGGAACAACAGCTGCAGTAAAAAAACCTAAAAATTTTAGTCAATTGAAGTATGGTGTTAGTTGCCATGTTTTGTTGGACGGTATGGGTATGTGTTTTTAGGATCTTGGTGACAAAGTATTTGCCAGGCTTAATAGAAAATGCTTGGCAAAACTCTTCATGGCTTTGCATGCAACCTCTTCAATGAGACTCTTCTTTTTGGTGTCAAGGACAAGAATCTGTAGTTCTGAAATGTACGTGTCAAGCTTTTTCAGCTCCTGCCACTAGGATCTGTTTCACATCCTGAGAAATATGTTCTGGAATCTCACGGTGAATAGGCAAAAAATTTGGAGTCTGATTTACATACTTATTTTTTTTAAACAGACTTAGGTGTGTTTCAGTAGCTAGAAAAATGTTGCAAGGTAGAGTCTGATTTATGTATTTATTTTTTTTAAATGGACTTAGGTGTGTTTCAGTATCTAGAAGAATGTTACAAGGTAGCTGTTGTAGTGGAGTCTTTGAAATACAGGTCACAGTACCTCAAACTCTGAAATTGTAGGGTTTTAAAAGTTGCGATGTTTTAAAGGTTTTTAGTGAGCAAGCAAGCTCTGCCTTTTAAATATAAGAAAAATACTAGTGTTGTCTGAAATCTCCTGTGGATCATTGGATTTAATAACCTCAGACCATATAAAAGGAGAAATGACACTATCATTTACCCAAGATTTTTATGTTCCCAGCACTGAAGCTCTGTAGCTTATGACTTCATTTATATGTTTATACAGTGAGGCATTTCCAAGCTCATTTAAAGGAGTTACAAGGATTTAAATCTAGGCTTAAAATGGTGACTCGGAAAACAGCTATGTAGTCATTTTCAGGTAGGCACAAGGGAAAGGAGCTGATGCCCTGTGACAGAAGGAAGCTGTCTTACTTTAACCCAGGCCTTTACTTGGCTAATGTGCCCCAAAGAGAGATCTGTTGGCTTGAGTTGGAGTTTTACCTTAATGTGCCTGTAGTGTCCTCTTGTCTTCTCTGTTGCATAGCCAGGTAGCCTCCTGTGTGCTTGTAGAAGATTTTGTGAACAGTCCTATGGAGAGAGGAAGAGTGTTTTACCTGGCACTAGGAAAACAGGTCTTTATATTACCAAGATGTGAAATCTTAAAACAACAACCACCCCAAAACATGCTTAAAAACAGAAACTACACACAACTTGTTGAGAGGAATGTGCAAAATGGGATTTTACTTTTTCCTGCAAAAGGAACTTTGGGGCATGTTGGTCTTTGTTATTTTATCAATGATGACTTGTTCGTAATTACCTGGGTTTCTCTTGGGTTAGAAGATTTTGTCAATGATGACTTTTTTGTAATTACCTGGGTTTCTCTTGGGTTAGAAGTGTCCTTGCACATTACAAAAAGTACCATGGAGGTTCTGTGTTAGAAGTTGGCTTATAAAGCCAGAACTGTGTAAACAATTTAGGAACGCAAATCCTTAAAAGCCAATATTCCTAAATACTTGAGACATTTTGCTAATCAACAAGCTGAGTATTTTGAGGAATACCAAATTCTTTTTAATGTAAAACAATAAAATGAAAATAGAGTTCCTCACCTAAAATCCCAGAACTGTGGCTTTTATTCAGTAGTGTGCAGGATGTAACACTGTGGTGTGGTCCAGAAACAATATGTTAATCTGAAAGAAAGAGGTAATGACCCCTGACTTGAACCCAATAGGTTTTATCAGCATCAACAACTTATGGCATGTGACAGTATTAGTTTTCTGCAACTCCTACAAGTTCTTGTCTTGAAGAACAAGGTTCCAGAGAATGGTCTTATAACTGGTTTTAAATGCTTGAATCCTTGCCTGGGCAGAATCCCCTTCAGTTGAGAAGGGTTGCTTGATTGTGCTTCCTGTAGGGATGCAGTTGTGGTGGCAGGGGCTTATTGAAGAACAATAGCTGGAGAGTGGTTTTTTTATGCAGTATGAGGAAATAAGGCTAAAGTTGCTCTCACTGGTAGATATTAACAGTTAAGGCAGTTCAGGAGTGTCACTGCTGCTGTTTTTCACTTACTGCTGTTTCTTTCATTGCTGTTGCCAAAACACTAATACTCAAGCAAAGGATTTTGGGGTAGATGGAGAAAAGACTTAAGTGTTTGTTAGCTGTAGTGGATTCCATAACTACACAGTTATTCAATAAATCTTTAAATCTTTCCTGCAATTAGCAAAATGAAACTCAACGCTTCTAAAATCCTCATGTCGTCAAGACATGATGCAGCTGAAGAAAGGAAAAAATATACTAGTTGCTTAATCACAGATGCATTTACAATGTTCATGCTGTTGCTGTTTTCAGTGGAATAGACTTAATGATTCAACAGACAACTTGTTTGGAAAATGTCGAGTTTCATGGCCTGCTTGAGTATTTTATTTACTTACATCTGAGCGTAGCAGATGACATGGGGGGAGGAATTAAGCTGAGTGCATGTTTGGGTGGGTACTGTTATTCAAATAGACATGCTTTATATATGTTTTACAGTTTCATCTCTTATTTGAAGTAGATGTTCAAGCACAGATTTATAGCCAAGCAGTTTTAAGTGATGGTTTTGGTTTTTTTACTGTATGTACACTAACCCCTGGAAATCTGGCCTAATACACACAACAGTTGGACTGGCGCCCTCTACTGGTCCAGTTCTGTTAAATCTTTATTTCTGGGATAATATAAGATTTTTTTAAATTTTTTTTTTTTAAAGCTTCAGCATGTTTTAGTGCTAAGTACATGTCGTCTTTTAAATGTCCTAGAAAAAGAGCAGCCTTCCTAGTTGTGTGTCAGAGGGTTTTCAATTGGATTAGCAAAATCCCTTGACCCGTTTAGGAATACCTGATATTCAAGTCTGTGTGCTTAAATGACCTACACACCTGTGAAACTTCCACCAATATTTAGTAATAGCTTAGTCTTAATAACTGTGATATTTTAATATTAAATCGCTGGTATAGTGTATTTTCACAAAATAATTGTTACTAGCTTAGATGGGATTTATTAGGCAGTGGGTTTTTTTTCTTCTTAGGTGGAGTGTATAGCTGAGATTTCCAATCACATTTTGTTATCAGTGCTTGTGAGCAGATAGAATTATTCCTTTTGCATAATTCATGTTGATTTTTATGGCTCGTGAAAGGCCAATGAAAGCAGGCTAAGTGATTAATGAAATGAAAACTTTTGGATATAGATATGCTGAGTCTTTATACGGGAGAAAAATTGCAAATTCATTTCTGGAGTCGGGTACTACTTCGAAGTTAAATTCTAGTTTGCATTTTGTTATTACTTAATAGGCTTATACCGAATGTTTCTTCATCATTTCTTCATTGCATTCATTACTGCAAGTCTTCCAATGTGCAGTTACTGGATTTTTATAGATTAGAAGATTGGTTTCTTTCATTGCTGAAGGGGAATGTGATTATTTGGGTTACGCAGTTGCATTTTGAAACAGAAGTGCCACAAGTACCATAGTGGCATAACTTTGCTTTTTTTTTTTTTTTTTTGGTATAGGCTTTGTTCTGTTTTGCAGGACTTTATATAATTTTTACAGTATGATAACACTTAAACAGCTTTGTTCTTGGGTATGTTTACACTGGTATTCATGATAGTGGTGGGGATCCCAAGAGCCTGACCTTATGATGTGGTGCTTTAGGTTTTTTCCCTACAGTTTACAAATGTGATCTCAGGTTTGATATTTTCAGGGGGGGAGGGAAAAAAGAGGGGCATAAAAGCGAAGTGTTTATTATTTCAGCGGCTTGGAAGGAAATCATAAGTTGAATTTTCTCTCTCGTGTCTGTCTTGTCCTTTCTCCTCAAATCCCCTTTTCTAGTTACTGACAAAATTTTCTCTCCAGAAGCGGGCAAAACAGATATCTCAAAATGTTCCTTCTTCGTGTACCTGTGCTGTGGTTTTTGCTGGTGCATCTTTGCTACTATTGCTAGGATGGTAGGCATGCTAAAGCCAGCAGTTCTGGAAAGTGATTTTCTTTTTCTCTTAAAAAATTGTCTTTGAAAATTACTTAAAGCTTTTGTTTAGAGCTCAGTTGATGGGAATTTCTTTTCCTTTGAAGTGCTAAGATGTAAAGGAATAATACAGTCCTTTCAAGAACTGTTTTTCATATTTTTAAACCAGCAGTCAAATTGCAAGAAGAGAAAATGAAAGCTTTGTAAATATGGCTAGTATAATGCTAGAAGTTCTATTAGTACTTGTGTGAAAGGTATCATAGGACATGGGGGATCTGCTATTGAATTTAAGTGAATTGGAGTAAAGAGATGCCCTTTGGAGTGTTGTTTGTTTTTTTTTTTTTACTTAAAGTAATGAAATGGAATATTAACATTATTTTAAAACATTTTGGAGCTTGTGCATTTGTCTTGGCTGTATTGATATTTAAACCTGGCTTATATATTTCTAAAGTAAGTTTCCTGCTTCTTACTTGTATGCTGAATTTGCACTTCTATGAAATAAATGTTTCCAAAATCGTGTTGGAAGTAAACTTTGATCGTTAAGGTAAACAGTTGATATTGTTTTACCTGCTACTGTCCAATGTCATCCAGGCTCAAGATAAATGTGAGATTACAGAGTTTGTTTAGTTTTAGATACTGATTCTATACAGTTATCTGCTGTTTGGTTTTTAGCATGAGCAACAGGAAAAAAAAGAGAGCCTTGTGTAAAAATGCAAATAGATGGATAGAAAATGGAAAATAGAATAGGTGGACGGTGCCTTAAAATGGGTGCAAAGGAAGGAAGGTCATTCTGAATTCGTCTTGAAGCTGGCTAGAATTGCAACTTTAATTCTTTAATTCCCTCCCCAGGAGCTTAGGTTCACTTCTTTATAGCATTAAAAAGAACAATAGTGACATTGTGTTAATCTCTAGCTAAAGGATCTGAAAGGTAATACCAAGATTTTGTGTTTATGCCTTTTATTTGTTACAAGTACTGTTTACTGAAAATAATCCATGGCACTGCTCAATGACCTATTTTTAAAGCTTGTTGACACAATTTCTTTTCTACAGACAACTATATATTAGAAATAAAGTTATTGGGAAAGTAATACTTATGTTCTTATCACTAAAACTATGTACTTGTAGAAGCCTAGCACCAAAAAGAGCTGAAAATAGGCATTAATGTCTAGTTGGTTGGGACTTTGTGCAGATTTTAGCCATTTGAATCAGTGACCTGAAAACTCTGAATTGATAGCACTGACATAATTTGTTCCAACATCTCTGTGAACCCATCAGGGCTCTTGCATGACTGTTGGTCTGTCATTGCTAAAAAGCTTGAACTTCAAATACATCAAGTCAACTTTGATAACTTAATAACAAATATCATTAGGCATACAAAACAGATTTCCAGTCTCAAACATGGCCTTTCAGTGCTCTTTCCACTTCTGGATTGCTGTATACATGTAAATATGGGACACTGTTTTCCTGCTGTCATTTGCCCATATATAAAGTTGGATTTTAACTCTCAAGTGTCATGCTTGATTATTAGTAAACAACTGTTATATCTCCTGAGCTATAGGTGTTGTTTATGTTTAATCAAGTTTTATGGTTTTTTTTCTTTTCTTAGGATTCCTACAGGAAGCAAGTAGTAATCGATGGAGAAACATGTCTCTTGGATATTCTTGATACAGCAGGTCAAGAAGAATACAGTGCAATGAGGGACCAATATATGAGAACAGGAGAAGGCTTCCTGTGTGTATTTGCTATAAACAATACAAAGTCTTTTGAAGATATTCACCATTATAGGTGTGTATATAGAAAGAGAATTGACTAACTCTTGTATTAGGTGGGTAAGTTCCTTGCTTTTACACTAGATAATAGCACGATCTCTTCTGAAATAGCATCTAAGGGGAAACTTGCAAATTGGCAATATTGCAACTTACTTGTGCGTTTGTATGTCTGTAATTTTGGGTAATCTGAAAATCTGGTGCCTCGTTTGCAAGTTAGGCAGGCAAAATATCTGAAAGCTCTTCTTTAATAAAATAAAGTGACTTGGTATTTCTGCCTGTGCATAGCGAAGACTTATCTAAAGGTTAGCTCTGCCCATTCCATAAATGAAATTGTGTGTTAAGATGGAAAGTTCTACAGACAATGAAGTCAATTGTGTCAATCATTAGCTTTTGTTCTGGGGGTGGAGGGGAAATACCTGTGGAATGTTACCAGAAGACTGAGATGTGTGAGCCCTGATGCCGCAAGAGGGGAGACACGCACAAAATCTGAGCTCCAGGATGACTGCTAAAAAAGCAACTTGTTATTAGTTTCTTCATGTTCTTTTTTTTTTTTAAATAATTAGTTAAAAACTTTCACTCATGCTTTCTTTGTCAGCTACGTATATAAATAGAAGCAGTCTTTGGTGATTGCCAGACTAGATATAATTTAGCAGCTTAATATTATACTGAATTCTCCTTAGGCATTCTCACATGGGTTGTAGAGGAAGAATGGACAAAGTCAAGATAGATGTTGATGTAAGGAGAGAAAAGAACATAGAGGTTTTTATGTGGGATTTTTCTTATTTAAAGAGGAAGTTGCAGATAACTGAAGCAGCCTTCTTAAGCTTATTTTCAAAGAATGTTGTGAGTTGAATGCTGGAGTTTCCACTGTGCATTCACACACATGTGGATGACCTTGGGGACTGAAGCTGAAGGCTTCTAAGTAAATAACTGAAAGCAGTGGCTATATTAATTAAGGAATATACTGCTAGATTATCTGGGAAGGCAAAAGTAATGAAATTAATGGTTGTTATTTGAGATTCTTGACATGTACATCTAACTAGTATTTCAAGATGCTTTCAAACTACTGGTTGAAAGGCCTCCCTTTAGCAAATTGCTCTCTCTGGAGCACCAGATCAGTGGTCTTCAAAGTTTAAAAAACCCTGTCTGAATGAAGAGTTTGTAATTCTGTCTTTAATTGCAAAATAAAACCAACAAAAATCCCACACAAAATCAAGACGACAAGCATAGTGCCTTTGAGAGTGTTTTATCTTACCAAATGAATCGAGTTTTATGAGTGCTGAGTATGAGAGAGATGTAGGAAGATTTATACCAGAGCTTCTTTTGCTTATTCTGGCATTAGCTGTTAAAAACTTAAAAAAACCAAACAAACCCCAAAAACCCAACCCCCAAAACCCCAACCCAAAACCAAAAAACAAGCAAGCAAACAAAAAAAATACCCTAAAAAAAAAAATAGTGTAATGACATCAAAATCCATGTTTGCAGTTTGCAAACTTTTTTTTTCCAAATAAGATGATAAACTTGGTGATGACAGGATCGGTCAGTTTATTTTTTGATGGCTTCTAATACCATACGTGCAGCAAATGAACATAAAGAATGATTTTGGAATCTGTTACTTTCATTTCATTTCATAATTTATATGATAGATTTTAAGACTGTTAGTACCTGTTAAATAAAATGTCTTTTTTAATTCTTTTTTTTTAACTTTTTTCTTCTTAGGGAACAAATAAAGAGAGTTAAAGACTCTGAAGATGTTCCAATGGTGCTAGTAGGAAACAAATGTGATTTGCCTTCCAGAACAGTAGATACAAAACAAGCTCAGGATTTAGCAAGAAGTTACGGAATTCCTTTCATCGAAACATCAGCAAAGACAAGACAGGTAAAGCTCCAAACTTAGGAGACACAAACACAGAGCTCTCCTTTGAATTACCATAACATTCCTTATTCTAGGTGTTGACAATTGCTTGGTTTCTCCAGAGTAGAAATTCTTGTGGTGTCTCTTCTTTCTGTCAACTCCCTGACAACTGGTAATTGTTTATTAATGAGTGATTTGCTTCAGTTGCGCAAACTCAAAGAATGAGACCTGGCCTGCTGTTACTCTCCACTCTCAGAGGTTTGCCAGCATTCTTAACGTTGTGATAGGTTTTCATAGAATAAAAAGCACTTCTACTTAATTCTCCAGAGTAGAAATTCTTGTGGTGTCTCTTCTTTCTGTCAACTCCCTGACAACTGGTAATTGTTTATTAATGAGTGATTTGCTTCAGTTGCGCAAACTCAAAGAATGAGACCTGGCCTGCTGTTACTCTCCACTCTCAGAGGTTTGCCAGCATTCTTAACGTTGTGATAGGTTTTCATAGAATAAAAAGCACTTCTACTTAAAGGAGAAATGCTTTTTTTCCTCAGAAAGAGGATTAAGCAGACAACAGCTAATTAGTTTATTCAGTTTTAGTCTTCTCAATAACAAAAGGAATCTGTCTTTGAGGCATTGATTCAGTGTTACTGGGATGTGCTGGTGGGATATACCTTTTAGAGCTAAGCAATTGACCTTCAGTCTTTTTTTTTTGACATTACTAAATTAATTGCTTGTGTAAACTGATATTCTTCATTGGTCTTTTTTTTTGACATTACTAATTAATTGCTTGTGTAAACTGATATTCTTCTAAGACTTCAGAGCTCGCTGTTGGTTTCTTGTACCCCACTGGTGTAGGTTTGCTAGGACAAAGGTGTACATGGTACATCCACGTGTTCAGGAGAAGATAAGGTGTACAGATAGTCTAAGACTTCAGAGCTCGCTGTTGGTTTCTTGTACCCCACTGGTGTAGGTTTGCTAGGACAAAGGTGTACATGGTACATCCACGTGTTCAGGAGAAGATAAGGTGTACAGATAGAGGTGAAACTGGTTCTGTGCTTCTGGAAGAAAGCATTCTTTTTGAAAAATGCTGGTTTGTGGTATTTCTTGATTATCAGTACACATGAGGTCAGGCCTCAGTGGCTGAATAACTCATACTCTCTGCATAATCAGAACTCTTAACAAGCGAGTTATAAATCAGGAATTGGGTATAGTAGGAGGAGGGAAATAAGAGCAGAACACTGCAATTTGAGTAACTCCTAAATAGATTCAGCTGCATCACTTGGCAGAATTTCCTCACAGATAGTACTTCAGTTATTTTTGGATATAACAAATGAATATTTTATTAGTGCAAACTTGCTACATCCCCTCCCAAAGATTCTGACAAGTGGAAACCTGGACTAATTAGTGAAACTTTACAGAGAAATCAAAGGAATGGTAACTTCTGGCAATAGAGAAAGTCTCTGTTATGTAGGATGGAAAAAACCAGAACTACACAACTTTAATGGCTGATAATAAATTAGGCCACAAGAGTGTGCTGAAGAATGTGGCATAGAAATGGACTGAATAATTACAATGTTCTTGTTTAGCAGGTTGTGTATTAGTGGCTGTTATTGAGATGTTAGGATAAAAAAAGGAAGAACTCTGAAATTAAGTTTAAAGTTTGAAATAACAGAAGTTCTGTACTAACATCTAGGTTTTACTTTGTTCAGACTGTTTAACAGAACATCAGGCTTTGTTAAGGAAATAGTTCTTTTCCATAGCCACTTTAATAAAAGTATGGTGATGCAATGGTGTATTTTCAAAGATTTCTTCTCCCCACCCTCCCTGCAGTTTACTCCTACAAGCAGCCCCAGTGATATTTGTTTACACAAAGTAGTATCTGCTTCATTATCTTTCATACTTCTAAAAGGTCTGCCAGAGGTTTGTACTTGTTACAGAGGACAATAGATCAGTCATATATGAACTGTCATTCTATAATTTGACTGTTTTTATCTATGACTTTATATGTCTGGAGGTGCCAACTGAAGTGTTATAGAAGGGATCTGACTTGGCTTTTGTTTTTCGAAGCTGAGCTTTATACCCCCACAGATCAGGACTCTCTAAAGGTGTCTCATGGATTTTGAACTAAAGATGCCCAGTAGACTCTGAGACTGTTGGCTTCTGAAAGTTGGAACCACTAGGTATGGTTGCTGATTCTCTAGCACTGCTGTTCATAACACGTTATGTTATGAAACTGCTTCATAACCTGCTGTGTTGATAAAATATTTTTGAGAGGACAAAAGAGGATGGGAAGAACCTGATCTTTTATTTCAGCAAGATCATCTAAAATACTAATGTATGTGTTTGTTTACATACGTATTTGCATCAGATTTTTCAGTCACGCTATTGTATATAAAAAAAAATATATATGCACATATGTACACACCTTCCAAAGTAACTTTTTTTTAATAGGGGATTCAAACTGTTTTGTGAACTGTATGTAGCCCATGGACTATGGGTTTTATTGGGCAGAATTCAGTAAATAAATAAATCCAGTCCCTTCTGGTTACATGTAGAACTTCCAAGTGTGAACAGATGTGGCTGGTGGTCTGGTAACTTCTGGAGTATGTCTGACATGAATATTTTGAAGGTGGAACCTTTTTGTCCTTTCCTCTCTGCATCTCCCACCACGCTGAAATGTCAGCACGAATGCCCTACTGAAGTGGCCTTCCCTGTGCCTCGCTTCTGTTGGAGCTCAGAGAGAATCAGAAAGGTTTTTGGGGAAGGAAGCAAGGGAGATGGAAGTGGAAAGGAGTTGTCTATGTAGTCTGTTTTGATTGTCAAGACACTTTTTTAAAATTATGGCAGCGTATACTCATGCAGAATGATACCTCAGTTCAAATTCAGTTTCTCAAAAGATTTTCCAAAATCCCTAGACAAGGTAAAAAATATGAAAGAGAAAAACACTGAAATGAAGTGCAGAAATAAGTTGTTATAATAGTTAGTGCATTTATTTTTATTTGGTTCTGACTGGCAATGAAGATGTAAATTTAACTTACTGCAAAAAGGTATTTTAAGTGAAACCCTTGTGCGAATTTTCATACAAATCATTGACTTCATCAGTGAAACATTTGCTTAGTGGGCCCTACAACTTGGGTATAAGGCCATAGATTACTAATTATTTTTTTTTTAAAATTAGACCACTGACTGAAATTAACGTAGTTTATAAAAAATAGTGATTAATATAGTGTAATTTATGTAACATAGTGGTAGTCGAAATACATTTTGACACACAAACACATGTCAACACTGGTGGTTTTGTAAGGCATGTTGCATCACTTACCCTTTCACAATCCTTACGCGGAAGGGTATGAATTTCTTAGGTTTATTTTGATAGCTCTTTTCACTTTTCTCTGTTTGACACAACTCAAATTCTTCCCTGTCCATGTGAGCATATTATTATCAATATTATCCCAATATTATCAATAGTATCACTAAGAGATGACAGGCGAACTTGGTTTCACAGAATCACAGAATCTTAGTGGTTGGAAGGGACCTCTGAGATCATCGAGTCCAACCACAAAAAAAAAACAACACCAAAACAAACAAACAAAAAAGAAAACACCAAACAAATACAAAACACACCACACCAAACGCCCACCAACTAAACCCCACACTCAACACCTCACCGTAAACCAATAACCTTGGGCACTAGAGCATGCCCTGAAGAGCCATGTCTATACGTTTGTTAAATCCCTCCAGGGATGGTGACTCCACCACCTCCCTGGGCAGGCTGTTCCAGGGCCTGACCACTCTCTCAGGAAAGTAGTTCTTCCCAATATCTAATCTAAATCTCCCTTGCCGCAACTTCAGACCATTTCCTCTGGTCTTGTCGTTCGTCCTTTGGGAGAAGAGGCCAACACCTGCCTCTCTACACCCTCCTTTCAGGGAGTTGTAGAGGGCAAGGAGGTCTCCCCTCAGCCTCCTCTTCTCCAAACTAAACATCCCCAGTTCCCTCAGCCTCTCCTCAAAGGACTTGTTCTCCAGACCCCTCACCAGCCTGGTGGCTCTCCTCTGGACACGCTCCAGCACTTCAATGTCCTTCCTGTGGTGAAGGGCCCAAAACTGAACACAGCACTTGAGGTGAGGCCTCACCAAAGCCGAGTACAGAGGCACGATGACTTCCCTACTCCTGCTGGCCACGCTATTCTTGATACGAGCCAGGATGCTGTTGGCCCTCTTGGCCACCTGGGCACACTGCTGGCTCATGTTAAGCCTGCTGTCTACCAACACCCCCAGGTCCCTTTCTTCCGGGCAGCTCCAGCCACTCTTCCCCAAGTCTGTAGCGTTGCCTGGGGTTGTTGTGACCAAAATGCAGGACCCGGCACTTGGCCTTATTAAACCTCATCCCATTGTCCTTGGCCCATTGATCCAGTCTGTCCAGAACCCACCGAGGCTGCATCCTGTATTCTTTAGTGGGTTTCCATTTGCCTGGGGGCTGCACAAGGAAAAGGTGGAAGGCTGCATACCAAATGACTGCAGGATTTTGTTTTTCTGGGAGCATTTCAACTGTCTTGCTAGTATTGAATTGAAATATATAGGGGCATTTTTGTAAGCATAGTAAAGGATTCCCCAAAGCATTAGGTCCTGTTGTTAAGAACATGCTTAAATACACTTTTGAAGTGGTTAATGAAGAAGTTGAGGATGCTGTTGAAAAAGCATTATAGTTATTTCAGCTGTCTGATGTCAGCAGTTTGGGACCTAACCTACTGTACAAAAGTAAGGTGAGAACCTGTGCCTGGTCTGATGAAGTAATCAGTGCACTATTTACAGAACTTCATTCTTACATCTCAATTAAGATTTACGACTAACTGATAGTTAGATAGTTTACTTGAACCAACCTGCCATTTTTTTTAGGGATTTATCATATCTGTTTAATGATATTGGATGTATTTCACTCCAAGCCATTTTTAATGTAGCTCATGTGTACAGGTTCCATTTTAAAACTTTTTTTTAATTAAAACTTTGTCAGACTTCACAATGTGGGTGGAGTTTTTTCATGTTGCTTTTCCAAAAAAGTTCAGTCCTTCCCAAGAGCAAGGCCCCAAGAAAAAAAATGTTGAAACAAATTCTGCCATCCAACTTGTGTGCCAAATGACTCCAGGATACTGAGGAAACAGGTTTGGTTTTTACCTAATGTACAGTAAGTACAGCAAAAAAGGGACACGTGCACACAATGGATGAAATTCAGGTAGGACAGACAGCTGTAATTCTGGCACTTCTTAATTTTGGAATGATTAACTTTGTAACTTTAATCATGATTTTGTATGATACTTAAAATGAATTTACTGATGTATGTCTGGTATTTAACCATCATAAGATAACACGATCTGCTTCACACACACCCCCCTACTCCAAACAAGTGGACCTTCTGCATCTGGTTGAGCTGTAGTAACTGTTTCCAAACAGTTCTTTGAAGTATGTCTGGTTTAGAGACAGCAAAAAATGAGCCTTAAGCTAAATGCACACGAGGTAGTAAATTTTTGCAGGTTTGTGTGTTCTTCAGTATTGGCTAAGAGGACTTTACCACTATTTTTATGTTGGGAGTGCTTTTGTGCAAGTGAGTAGTATTCTTTTTGCTTGTGACCTCATGAATAATTTTGATTTTATTTGCCTACCAGTTGGGTTTAGGTGACCAACTCTGATAAAGTGTGTAAAGGTGGACACACCACACTTCTGAGATCATAGCATCATAGAATGGTTTGGGTTGGAAGGGACCTTAAAGATCATCTAGTTCCAACCCCCCTGCCATGGGCAGGGACACCATGACAGATGTGAAGGCTGATTTTCATTAGTTTCCCTTAAGTGCTATTTACAGAAGCAGAACATGTGAAAATTCCCATTTCTGCTTAGGTTTGTATTTGAAATAGTATTTCTTTGCACATAGTCATGTTTTAAATCGAATGTCTGTCTGTCTCCTAGGAGTCAAAAGCATCTTGAAAACATTGCCTCAAGGGCATGGGTTCTTTGGGCTGTTAAAGAGCAGTTCAGATTTTGAAGTTTTTAATATCTGCCAAAGGATATTTTTCCCTTCCACTTCTGACAGCTAACAGAACCAGTTAACCATATTTTAGATCTACAGTCCATGCTCATTTAAGAAAAACATAGTGAAGAATCTTAAAAGAAAGTGGTATTAAAATGACTTTTTAAGTTTATAAGACTGGCACCTAGCTCTTTAAAATGTAACCTCGTGCTAATGAAATTAGCAAATGTGTGTCTCTACAGATTTTTTCTTTCAGAGTAATTTCCTCCGACAGGATTCATAAGACTATTCTTGGTGGTGGCAGTAGTAGCAATTTTCTTTTCTCACTCTGTCTGTGTCTCTCCCCCTCTCTGCATTGCTAAAGCAAATTACAGCTCATATTGGTGATGGGAAAGTTGGCAATAAACGTTGTCTGAAGAATTGTTATCTAATTATTCATGTGAAAGCTCCATAATCAAATTGCACATTTCGGCTGCAAAATAGTAGATCTGCAAAAAATCCTGATTCTTGTACAGCTTGTGCTTTTGCACGTAGCAGCTGATCAATGTTTACTGTTTCCTCTTCAGGAATAAACTTCCATTTCTTCCAGGAAAACATGAAAGTATGAGCTTTACTTGGTTTTCTTTACATCTTGCAAACTCTCAGACCTGGAATATAGGACTTGTCACTTCATCAATACCTCGCTACATCCTAACAAGGCACGTCATATATAACAGAAATACAATACAAGAAATAAATCTAATCCATTTAATATTTAAATTCAAGTGGCTGTAATTCAGAAGAACCCTTAGATAAACAGTAATATGTTAAGAATGAGTCTTCTGTGTGATAACCTATGGCACAGTTAATGCAAAATGGCCCAATAACTGTGACAGTAAATGTAAGCTATTTTTGTTACTAGATGCATAATATGAAGATGGGTTGGAGAGTTAATGTATGGAAAATCTGCCAAATAAAAGCCCACGTTGTGCATATGGGTAGTAATAAAGTTTTGGGACTTAAATGCTTGTACTGTTTTCCATGACCATCAGTCAGTTCTGTTTTTATTTTCAAATAATGAGTTTGTTTTAAATTATCAGCCCTGTTCATCTGATTGAGGAGACAAGTAATAAGAGAGACAGTAAGGCAGAGGAGTGATTTGTTCTTGCCTTTAATAGCTACAGCTAAAGATTTTGCATCTTATTCCAACAAGAATATCCTCACAGATTTATCTAAATTTTCAAGGTATGCATGGATATACTCAGTTTAAAATAACAGATATTACAACTGAAAGCTGGTACCTCTGTATCTTATATTTGACTTTAAGCAAATATGAGGATCTTTAAGCAGTCTTCATACTTTTTTTTTTTTTTTTTCAAATGTTCATGATCTCACCACATCCAAGTGGCTTAAGCACAGAGCTGGAGAAAGGTAGGATGTGAGACCAGGGAAGGAAAATATGTAGCTCTGTGTCGTCCCTGGAGTACTTAAAGTACTCAACCAGAGGACAATTTAAGCAGCAGAACCTCACAGGCTGTTTGCACTTAGTTGTTATTACAGGACCCTCATAGTTACCTGCATCTGGCCCAGAAAGAACAGATTAGATGCTACTTGTTTGTTGATGTGATCCAAGCTCTTCGGTTGTTTTTTTTATTCTGCATGGAAGAGTAACTTCTATAATTAGAATAAGTAAGATGTGAAAGTTACTCTGAAATATAATGTACCTGTGGTGCTTCTTAAAATCACTTTGCTGTGACTCAAATATCCCTTTTTCTATATATCCCTTTTTCTATATTTAATAGCATAGTGCATACTCTGTAAAGTAACTTTAAAAACAATATTGCCCAAAATTTAGTATTCTTAGAAGATGTTATTTCTTTGTAACCTCTTAGGAAATTACCTGGTTAGACTTTTTCTAGGCTTTCTTTGTTAGTTCCATGGATTTTTGCAGAGAAATTATGCCACCTTATCTAAAGAACAGAACATAAATGAGCTTACTTTTCTTTGCCTGCCCAAACAATAAAAAGCTCTCACTTTGACTAAGAAAATAGGTGATTAACCGGGTGTGTTTCTAAGTACCACCCAGGTACCAACCCAGTAAGTTTTTTTGTGCCTGCTAAATACATCCATTCCCACAAAACTGTGTGAAAAGATTCACTAGCACAAGCAGTATTATTTTCAGTGTGGTATGCAATGGAAGAAAAGAATTCTTTTTTTTTTTTTTGTCTAGGTGTTACCTTGCACAGAAAAAAAAGAAGGCTTGATGCATAGATATACACAATAATTGGTAATCAATAAATTCTTTGAGTGTGCCTTGCTTGCATTACAAAGTACTTCTCAAGCAGCAAATGTGCAAGCCCAGCATTTTAAATATAAAAATGGAAGATCTCTATACTGCTCTCAAGTAAAGCTCATAATTTCAGTGGTTTTGTTATGTTTTTTGCCCCTGCCGAGGGTGTCCCAATATGTCACAACTGTTGATTAAGCAGTTTTTAAGGAGTTGTGTGTTTTTTGCCCCTGCCAAGGGTGTCCCAACATGTCACAACTGTTGATGAAGCAGTTTTTAAGGAGTTGTGTTTTACAATGCAGAGAGTGGAGGATGCTTTTTATACATTGGTGCGAGAGATTCGACAGTACAGAGTGAAAAAAATCAGCAAAGAAGAAAAGACTCCAGGGTGCGTGAAAATTAAAAAATGCCTTGTAATGTAACAGGGTAAGTTTTGTAATGTAACAGGGTAAGTTTTACAAATCACTCGCAAATGAAAATGATTGACAGCATCTTGCAAATCAGACATTTTGTGGTTAATTGATGACATAATTTAAGATCTAAACCCAATCAGATTTCAGTATAGCAGTCCTCAATAATATTCCTGGCAAACACCCAAGTGCTATGGATTTGCTTAGTTTTGTGGGTTTTTTGTAAATAGGTGAACAAGAAGTCTTTACTGCACATAAGTTCTCCATTTGTGAAATGGAGACCTAGTTTTGTGTGTGAAGAGGAAAAGGTTTTATTACAGATATATTGCAGATAGTATTGAAAAGGAAAACCACGACAAAACCACTCCTCTCAACCCTGCCCCCCACCAGCACTCTCCCCTCTCTCCCCCCAACCAAACAGTAGACAAATTGTCACAAAATCATGGGGGTGGTTTTTTTTTTTTTAGTCTTGTAACAAAAAAAAAAAGGGTGGAGAGGGTAGAAGAAACTGCAGTGTGTCCAATAGGAGGATGAGCAGGAGTTTTTCCATTGTATAAAAGAGAAAGGCTATTGCTTTTCAAGGTGGATTTTCATGCTTGAAGAATGCCTTGCAGAGAGTTAGTGGGATTTGACTTGCACCCTAAAGAAGAGACTGTCACAATAGGAATATTGCCTTCAATGAGGGAAAGAGAGGGAGGAGAAATCTTGTTTCGCATCAGTTTTTACATCTGCTCAAGCTTATTATGTTCACGGCTTTTAAGTGATGAATGACTGCTCTAAAATAATTCTTTAGATGTTTCTTTCAAGATAACACTTTGTGATACTGTTTGTATCAAAGCTTTACTTCAGTTAGGAATGTTGCATCCAACTGTCAGTAAAAATGATGCCATCAAAATACCCTGGTTTAGTCTTTCCTAATTATCAAAAACCAAGTAACAGCAGCTTGGCAAGATTACTTTTGATGAGAGCGAGAGGAATTAAATTGCTTAGGCCTCCTTCATGTAGCCTTCTGAAAATCAACTTTGCCATTTCTTTTTGTCTCACTAGCCATACCTCAAAGTAGAATTCCTGTTTGGATACTAGGGCTTTAAAAATCCTGAATTCTGTCCACTTTTCCTCTCTGTGGACTTCCTTGGGAGAAGGAGAACGAGAGAGTGGGATTGTGGGGTTCGTTTTTGCTTTTTAAGTGGAAGTGTCTTTTCAGATTTTAAGATATTTTTTTTTTTTTGATAGCTCAGTAAACATATGCTTGCTTTCTACCAGCTTCCTACTTTCTCTCTGCCTATGCCAAGAGAAGGATAGTTGGGTTTCTTGATGGTTTTGGTTGATGAAAGAAATCTTTTGTCAACAATGGATATTGTTGTTTGGTTGGTTTGTTTGTTTCTCCCCCCCCCCCATACCCTATTTAGAAAAGTCTTGGATATAAGACTCTAGAATTTCAAGAGTGTCTGCTCAGGGGAGGAAACATTTGTCTTTACACTCAAATGAATTCTGCATAGTATTGATAGTTATTTCAGAAATTTTGTGTTTAGGAGGTTAAGCTGGAGAAAGCACATCCCAAAATTGTTGTACAGCTGTAGTTCAGTAGTGATTCTAGCAGAATAAGAAATCTGGCATTTAAAACAATCTGGCTTGTATTACTTTCCATTCAGTAAGAAGATATATCAGACTGAAACAATACATAGTAGATAAGATGAGGTAAGGAGAGCAGCACCTAATGGTCTGAATCTTTCAGCTGGGATTTGAGACTGCAAAAATATTGGTTATTACACAGTTTGCAATGATGGAAAGTATTTCTTTTCCTTTTTTGCCTGTGGATAGTCAACTTTGATGGTTCAGAGTGTCTTGCTACCTCTTGGAAAATTCAGTTTATCTTTCTGCTGCTTATGAGATGCCACCTTAGTTAGATTAATCTTGTACAAGGTAAGTGAAAACTGAGTACCCAGATTATCGACCATTAACTGCTGCTGCTTTCCAAGAGGTTCATTCCTTTCCCTGTTACACAGTAAAGCAGAAAGTGTGTAACACCTTGTGCTCAGCCTATAACTTCCAACTAGCAAGAAGAAACTTTTAAAATGCAGTGTAAAATCTCAAAAGATCTTTCTTGAAAGCATTAAAGTTTTTTGACATAAAAAGCATACTATAATGAAAAGTTTCTCTAAGGCATCAATTACACATCTAGATAGGGCAATTCAGATTGAGCTGGGTTAATATTAAAATATTTGAATTATTGAAGTTCCTTAATTTCTAGAACCTTGATTAAAACTGTAATTTCATTATTTTTTTCCATAGTAGTACTGAGGTATACAAATGATTTCTCCTCATGACTCATACTTGTGTGTGCATGTATGTATTATATTTATAAAAAATATTAAATGTATATTTAAAAGACTTTCTTACAAAATTTAAAATGTTTTAAGGGTCTATTTGGGCCTGGAATCTTTAGGAATTCTCAATTCCTTATGAATTTAGGGTTTCTTATTGCTAAGAGTCGGGTTAGTTGCCAAGTCTCATGCATACTTGTAGCCATGTAACTGCATATGGAGGTTACAATGCATCCTGGCCTGTGTCAGGAACAGTGTGGCGAGTAGGCCTCAGGAGGTGATTGTCCCCCTGTACTCGGCACTGGTGAGGCCCCACCTTGAGTACTGTGTCCAGTTTTGGGCCCCCTACCATAAAAAAGACATGGAGGTGCTGGAGCGGGTCCAGAGAAGGGCAACAAAGATGGTGAGGGGTCTGGAGAGTAAGTCTTATGAGGAGAGGCTGAGGGAGCTGGGGGTGTTCAGCCTGGAGAAGAGGAGGCTGAGGGGAGACCTTATTGCTCTCTACAACTCCCTGAAAGGAGGGTGTAGAGAGGTGGGGGTCGGTCTCTTCTCTCAAGTCACAGGCGACAGGACGAGAGGAAATGGCCTCAAGTTACACCAGGGGAGGTTCAGGCTGGATATTAGGAAAAATTTTTTCACTGAAAGGGTTCTCAGGCATTGGAATGGGCTGCCCAGGGAGGTGGTTGAGGCCCCATCCCTGGAGGTGTTCAAAAGACGGGTTGATGTAGTGCTGGGAGGTCTGGTTTAGTGATGATGCTCCTTGTTTGTTGTGTGGGTGTCTATTTTTGTCAGTTAATTTGACGGTTGGACAAGGTGATCTTTAAGGTCCCTTCCAACCTAGAAGATTCTGTGATTCTGTATGGTTGTGGGACCATGAGGTGCTCCAAAGAAAAGCTGTAACCAGGAGCAGGCTGTTTCTGTGGGAACAGTTGTGATTTTTTATTTTTTTTTTTTGGTTCAATTGGCATTTTTTTGTAGTTGCCCTTTGGGAAATCAGGTGCCAGGAGCAAGCTCTGTTACGTTCATTACCTGAATTTAAGACAAATTGTGGCAGGCCCAAACTACTAAATGCATTATTAATAATATCCAATGCACCTTTATTGAGGGAGAGTGGGATGGTTCTGAGCGTGCACAGGGAATTCTGAGTTTTTATTCCTGAGCCCAGGTTTAAAACCCTCATTGAGGACATGGTATGCTTTCCCCAGAGCTTGCACACCATGACAGCATTGTGCAAGGGAGGAAGGTCAGCTGCTTGCAGCCCCTTCTTACTGAAAGAAGGAACTAGAAAGGTTGATGGCCTTTGATCTTACAGTATCGATGCCTTTAGGGACCTTCTGTAAACAGCATCCACTGCTTACATTTCAGATTTAATCCACAGACTTAAAAGTGAAAGAGCTCCGTTTATCTTGAGTTCCCCAGTTCTAATTCACTAATATTCTAAGCCTGGTTTTATATGCCATGTTACGTTCATGACCTGAATTTAAGACAAATTGTGGCAGGACCAAACTACTAAATGCATTATTAATAATATCAAGCATTTCTAATTCTCAAAAGATTCATGGAGGACGTGACCTTTTCCAGAACCAAGTCTACTCTTCCATTAGGCATGCTACATCAATTTTACATTGAATGATAATATTTTAAAATTTAGAATTAAGTTATTTGCGAGTTTATTTTGTATATGACATGAACTTGCGAAAGCATGCAGTTAGTATTGGGAGACAGGCTGCCAAAGACTTTGATAGAACATTAGTTATTTGTAAGTTATTTGAAGGTTTAAAATAAATGTAGGTTATACTGGGGGCGTTGCTCTGTACGTAAGTTATTTGCAAGTTTATTTTGTATATTACATGAACTTGCAAAAGCATGCAGTTAGTATTGGGAGACAGGCTGCCAAAGACTTTGATAGAACATCAGTTATTTGTAAGTTATTTGAAGGTTTAAAATAAATGTAGGTTATACTGGGGGCGTTGCTCTGTACGTGAAGCTACTTAACATCTCACTGTTTTTTGGACTTTGCTTATTAAGTTTCATCACCATTTGGTGTTTGACTGAAACACTAATGAATTAGCTGCCAAAGACTTTGATAGAACATTAGTTATTTGTAAGTTATTTGAAGGTTTAAAATAAATGTAGGTTATACTGGGGGCGTTGCTCTGTACGTGAAGCTACTTAACATCTCACTGTTTTTTGGACTTTGCTTATTAAGTTTCATCACCATTTGGTGTTTGACTGAAACACTAATGAATTAGGTGATTTTTTGGCTGCTTGTGGTTTTGATATTTATTTTTTTTTCAGAGTTCACTTTCAGGTTTTTTTTACTGAAGTAGGCATACAGGAGTAAGCAGAGACTTTTAACTGTTATTGGCAGCTTGAAGGAAAACTCAAGAGGTAGCAAGCTGCATGCCAGTTGTGGGACTAAATTTCTCCACCCAGTTCTATAGCGGTGCGGTTGGCTGCTGTGATACATTAACATTATATAACTATTTCTGAATCTAAAAGACAATATAAGGAGGAAGGCAGTGAAGAATCACCATCAAAATTTGACTTAATGATTTTATAATTGTCAGTGCTCAAACTAGTAAATGGAAAGGCTAATTGAGAACGTGGGTACTGGGTTGGAATTTGGAGTAACCTGGCAGCTAGGCAATAGAAGAAACTGTTTCATGTAAATAGGTTTGTTACCGAATCCGGTATAACATTGTACATGATAATGGTTCATATCAGCCTTTTGGATTTGCTGGTCTCTTTTGACCAGAGTTGATTTTTGTCAGCTGTGATTATCCCCCCAAAAATTAAAAACTACTCATTGTGAAGAAACACTAGCTCTTGTGCCTGTAGCTTAACTGTTGGAGTGGTGGAGATTTTAAGTGACTGTACATGATAGAGCAGCATAGATAATGTGTTCCATGTGTCTTGAACTATATCATCTGAATAGAATGATTTATCAATAATAATTTATCATGGGAAGAGGGGACTGATTTGATTGATTTGCATATGTAAAGATTTATAAAACTCTCGTGTGATTACTATTATCAGTGTGCCTGATCTGAATATATAGAATAATCATAAGTATCTCTACCAAAGAGAATTCTTGCTTCAGATATTTGTACTGCTCAAGGGGCTGTTCTAAAAGCCTGAGATGTAGCCTCTCCTGGCAGGCAGCAAAAACAAACTGCTCGTTGAACACCCTTCACGTGATCAGATCAGATGAAAACAGGCTGTACCTAAGCAAGCATGTGAGTCTGTTAACCTGATTTTAATGTGCCTGTATCTTTTCAGGGTGTTGATGATGCCTTCTACACATTAGTTCGAGAAATCAGAAAACACAAAGAGAAGATGAGCAAAGATGGTAAAAAGAAGAAAAAGAAGACAAAGACAAAGTGTATAATTATGTAAATACAGTTTATGCTTATTCTTAAGAAGTACTTAAGTAATTTTTGTACATTACACTAAATTATTAGCATTTGTTTTAGCATTACTTTACTTTCTGCTTCATGATCCTGTTAGCTTTACCTGAATGCTTGTTTTAAATGACAGTGGAAACTTCATTCCTCTTAAAGTGCCAGTATTCTTTGACTGTTGGTTCTTGAACTAGCAACGCCTGTGAAAAACAAACAAACAGAAAAACACACACAAAAACCTGAAAACTGTCTTCGGACTCTTTGGTGCATGCACAGTTGCTAACTTCCTATTTTTCTTACTGATTCTGAACTTCTCTTCTGTGTGCAAACCAAACAATGAAATGATGTGCTACACATTCTAACATCCCCTTTTAATTTTTTGGGTTTTTAAATCTGGTTGGGAAAAAGGACTAGTTAGCAAAATAGACTTTCATTTCAGCCTTTCTTTTATTTCAAACTGACTGCAATATAGAAAGACCAGAAGCCTTTATAGTCTTCCTGTAGATTTTGCTTCTAGGCATCTAGTCTTGTAGCATTTCAGATCAATTTTAATGAATGTAAAGATAAAACTTTCACAAAAAAAATTTCACCACAGTTTGTCACGGTCACTCCTTAAATACTCTATTTTTTCTATTAAAAAAAAAAAGAAAAATTAAAAAAAGATGACAATGCACACCTGGCAATGGAAAAAGTAAAAGTTCTAATTAGGTTGATTTGCTACTGTTAATGCATTGCTTTAAGACTTCCACTAACTCTTTTGTGTCTGAAGACCAAGATGAAATCCTAGCTCTTCTGACCTCCAGTGGCAAATCTTTAAGTAATTTTGTTCAGTAGGTACAGGATTTCACCCTTAGTGTTTCTGGGAAATACTAGAAAGCCTTAACAGATAAGTTGACTCAAATTCTTTGGTTAATTCATACATGGATCCAGAATTTACTGTAAGAATTAAATCAGAATGAACCCTAAATTATAAAGCAATGTATTGCTTTTTTTTCCCCCCCAAGAGTGGCATTTAATATTTCCAGATGCCCGTTTTGTGCAAAATAGGGGAGGAAATTTTAAATTCTAGTAACAACAAGCAAGTGAACGAATGAGTTGAATTTAGCTGCTTCATGCAAATAATTTGGAAATCCACTATGCCATAAAAATGGTGTGGAATTTGCACAAACCGTCAGCATCGAACATGGTTTTCAGAGTCTGTGTTGTTTGTGTGATGCTTGTGAAGTACTAGTTTTGTTGCACAGATTAAATGGTTGGTGAGTGGCATTCCAGTGTCTAGACTGTCATGAAGCTAGACCAAGATTTTAATGTTGTCTTTCTCTGTGATCAAGTTCTCTTGTGATTTTTTTTTTTTATTTTATTTTTATTTTTTATTCCCCCTCCTTTTTTTTTTCTCTGATTGGAATTAATGCATATTCCCCCTCCTTTTTTTTTCTCTGATTGGAATTAATGCAGAATTCTTGCAGGAGCTTTGATTATTTTTTTTTTTTTTTGGTACTGCAGCTGCATGAGAAAAGTATTATTTTGCTTCTACAAAAAAAACCCAAACCAACCCTTTAGTGACTCTGGTGGGGGACAGATTGCTGCGTCGTCTTTGATTTCAGGGTGACTGAGAAAAATACTGTCTCTCCCTGCCTGCACCCCCCAGCCCCCACTGAACCCCAGCCCCCCCCCTCAGCTTTGATGTGAAGTATACCTTATATTATGAAATATTCTGAAAAAACAGTAATAGGAGAACCTAACAGTAAGGACCAATAAGGAGGAAGAACAGATTCTTAACGTGGCGAAACATTTTACAGCTTCCAAGGTTGAAACGTTTTTGGAGACAGTTAGTTAATTATTTGCACATTTTAGACACTCTTGATTATATATGAAGAATGTAGCAAAAGTGGGTAGTATACCTTGAGGAAATGGCAGTAATCTTAAAATTACTTTAAGATTTTTGGTAACTGAGTCACACTGCATGTAAAATTAGGGCTGGTCTAAAATTCTTCTGTTAATTTAACTAAAAACTGTTAGGAGAAATTTTAGCTGAAATGTTGCAATCATCAAATATGGATTTATTTAGCTCTAATATAAAGCTATATATGTAAAAAAAAAAAAAGAACCAAACACGTTGGTTTTATTTTTTTCCAGTAAATGTGACCTATAGCTACCAATCTAATTAAATTGTTAAAAAATCTGTTTAGATTAGCCCTTCTTTACGTTGTTTTTTTTTTTTTAAAAAGAAAATACACATCCTTGCCACTGTTGTGAAGTTTTGTCTTCATATTTGTTGAGATTTGGTGAAGCATGTTGGATTGCAGCTTGCACAAGTTGATCTCATAATTCTGTCTTTCCCTGTTTGAGATGCTTTCAAAGCACGTCCCCGGACGCTATTTGTTCTGACAGCAACTACTAAAGGAACATGTGAATCACTTACTGCTTTAATACATTAAATTGCCATGTGTCAGGGAGTAACACCTTCTTACAGTAGCTTTATGTAACTCTGGTAAACAACTTCATCATGGGTTTTCTCAAAAGTTGAATTCTTTTGCCCAGTCTCATTGCCCTAAAATTTTTGCTAATTTTTAAGTTTCACTGTACAGATTCTTTTTGTGACAGCAACAGGATCTCTGTAACGAGTAGATACTGACAGACACTCTCCTGCTCTTGTCTATACTCTGAAGCAATACAATGATTACCTTCAAAGACCATCAAACTGTAAAGAAATCATTTTGTCTCAAGTTTACATAAAGCTACATAGATGGTAAATCTTTCCTAACATTTCTTTATTCCACTGTCTTGTGTTTTCATGTTGAAAATACTTCTGCTTTTTCCTCTTGAGTGCCAACTTCTTACTAGAATGACTTCTTAATGTAATATGTTTACCTGGAATGTATTTTAACTATTTTTGTATAGTGTAAACTGAAACATGCACATTTTGTACATTGTGCTTTATTTGATGTGGAACATATGCAGTGTGATCCAGTTTTTCCATCATTTGGTTGCGTGACCTAGGAATGTTGGTCATACAGGACATTAAGTTAAAAAAAAAAAGAGAAAAAGAAAAAAAAGACCACTGTTTGTTTTAAAATTTTTAATGTTTTTAGGAGTATGTGCTGTGAGGTGATCTGGAATTTGTCATTTTTTTTGTCAAACTGTACTGCTCCTATTTATTGTAATGTAATAAAAAAATAGTTATTGTGAGTTGCTGTCCCAGTTTGCTCTTTCTGTCCAAGAATTTTGGTGCCTCATCTCTGGAAGGGAGATGTTCATTCCCAGGTGCACACTTGTTTTCTGCTACCAAACGCCTTCCATGAACTGACAGAAAAGATGAAGGACATTCTTTAGTACTGATTGTGTCCTGGGGGGGGAAAAAAGGGCAAAACTGCTACTGCTACTTACAACACATTTAAGCTTTGGCCCTCTGCTACCATGTCTGGGTAACCTTTGATCAGTTAATGAAGGGTAGGTTAGATTTTGTACATTTTGTACAAACAGAGGGATATTTTTTCAGAACAGGTTTAACTGCAATGTGTTGTAGAAGAGTTAAGCTGACGTGGAAGGACTGCTTTTGCCAGCAGTTCTACTGCAGCGATTATTTAACATTTCAAAGATTATTTATGTTCTCTCTCCAGTGTCACTTAGTTCTTGGGATGAGGGAGAGAGGGAACACCAACCAACCCTACTATGTACCCAGTGCAGGCTTGTGCTAGTTGAGCCAAGGTCTATGGAGTTAGCCAGGGAGCAAACAGCCATGGTCAAACTGCAGAAAGGATGGAGTTCTGTGTTGCTGCTACAGCAGTTACACGACATCAGAAATCAGTAGTAGCAGGAATTGTCTTCAGGGTCAAATTCACCCCTTTCCCGACCCCAAAGTCTTCTTCCTAAGGCAGTAAGATGGCACCTCTGCCAGTGTGACTCTTGCATGTTAAACAGGTGTCGTGAAAATCTTTAAGAATTTATTTTTACTTTTGAGAAGGTGCTCCTTAACAGTGGAAATGAATCACTTGAGTGTGGAAGGCTTTAAAAATCGGGTTAGTCTTGTCTGTAACAAGCGTAGCGGTTTGAATGGGCATGCCAACACAGAGAGCACTGAGAGCTCAACGTGCACACCCAGGTGAAGCAGAAGGGAATTATTTGGCCAGTATTTCCTGCAAAACTCTTTCACACACAAAGCTTTAGTTCAAGGAGGTCAGAAGCAGTCGAGGAAAAACTTATCACCCACGTAATACAAACCCCAAATCCTTCAAGCGAGAACTTCAGGGGAAACAAAAGTCCTAATTTGTACTCTAGATGGGGTGGAAGGATTTAAGTTTCATTTCTTCTGAGGTTACAGCTCTTTTATTGTTTTTATTTTGCTGGGTTTGTAGTGTTACATGCAAAGTCATTAATACCAGTTATTTATTGTCATCACTGTAGTATCGCTGTTTCAGAGCTCTGTATTTTCTGAGAAAGTACAAAGCCTCCAGCTCTTTTATAACAAATTCTCCTCGTGCAATTAGTTGCTTAATTTTTTCAGGATCTTTCACATCTTTATTTTTTAGAAAAGCTGCTTTCAAACGGCTTCTAAAGTAGTCTGCTCCTTTGGGATATTCCCTTCCAAGGTACAGCAGCTTGAAGAAAAAAAAAAAAATATATTTTTTTATAGATCAAGTGTGCAATAAAAAGGCTTTGTCTGGTTAAGGAAAGTGCTCGTGGCATTTGAGACACTTACATTTTTGTATAGATTCAACACTTCACCTCTTAGAGAATTGGCCATTTTCACATTTCAGTGAACTCTTTATTCTTGTCTGTTTTTTGTTTTTTTTTTTAAACCTGAAGAATAACCAGTTTGACATTAGCCTTCCACGGGTGCCAGTAAACCCCAGCTTCACCCACCACGGTGGGTGGTTTCCAACCAGCCCCCTTTGCCCCCCGTGGCCCCGCTCGCTCCCACTCAGGCGGGTTTTGGGCTTCTACTCTGTCTCTTTAATCTGCTTTTAATTTGTGTTTCCGCCTCCTTTCTCTTCCGCGTTACGAACTGACCGAGCTCAGTGTTTACCACACGAAAGCACAGTAACGCCTTAGTAACGGAAGAGGAGGCTGAGGGGAGACCTCATCACTCTCTACAACTTCGTGAAAGGACACTGTAGAGAGGTTGGTGCTGGTCTCTTCTCACAGGTAATTAGTGACAGAACGAGAGGGAACGGCTTCAAGCTCCAACAGGGGAGGTTTAGATTGAACATTAGGAAAGAATTTTTCACCGAAAGAGTGGTCGGGCATTGGAACAGGCTGCCCAGGGAGGGGGTGGAGTCCCCATCCCTGGCTGTGTTTAAGGGCCGTTTAGATGCAGTGCTGAGGGACATGGTGTAGGGGAGGACTTTGTAGAGTAGGGGAGATGGTTGGACTCGATGATCCCAAGGGTCTCTTCCAACCTAGACCATTCTATGATTCTATAAATAAGAGCGGCTGGAGCCCGGCCCAGCTCCCTCAGGAGCCGGCACCTGAGGGGGAGAACCGGCCCCCTCGGGCCGCCACCTCTCCTCAGCTTTACCTCGGGGGGGGCCGGCGCCGTGGCCCTGCCCCGGACCCCCCACCCGCTCGCTCCCGCAGTCCCCGCGTCCCCCGGCCCGCCCGTCCCGTCCCGTCCCGTCCCGTCCCGTTCCCCGGGGGTGGGGGTGAGGGGAAGGCGAAGGTCAGTCTCTCACCGGCTCCCGCCGCAAGGCCCGCCGGCGCCGCTTTACGGCAAAAGCCGTAAAGGGAAGCCCCGCCCTTCTCCCCGCGCGCCGGGGGCGGGGCGGTAGGAGGAAGGAGGCCATTGGCGGGGGGAGCGCGTGGCCGGTCGCCCTGGCAACGCGGCGGCGGCGCCATGGTAAGATGGCGGCGGCGGGTTAGGCCTCCCCGGTACAGCGGCTCCTCCCGCGACGCGGTGGGTCGGGGCCCGGGTGACCGTGCTGCCGGCGGCGAGAGCGGGCTGTGTCCGAGCGGAAGGCCCGGGCTATCGGTTGGTGCCGGTGTAGCCGCAGGGCCTCGGGGGGCGGCAGGCGGAGCGGTGACGGGCGCCTTGGGGGGCCGGTGGGGTGGGGAGCGGGCAGGGGTCGGGCTGAAGTATTCCGGGAGGGCTACTGAGGTACCGGTATGTGGAAAAAAAAGAGATTGAAGGCTCTGGAAAATCACCTGAAGGGCATGTTAGCTTTGCTGCAACTCCCCCCCACCTCCGTCTTGCTCTGTGTTTTGTTCTGTGGCTGCTTTAGCGGGAAACCCGGCTCCGAGGTAAATAAAACGTTTTTCTGTCAGAATCTGAGGGTGGTGAGACACTGGAACAGGTTGCCCAGAGAAGCTGTGGCTGCCCCATCCCTGGAGGGGTTCAAGGCCAGGCTGGATGGGGCTTGGAGCAACCTGGTCTGGTGGGAGGTGTCCCTGCCCAGGGCAGGGGGGTTGGAACTCAATGATCTTTGAGGTCCCTTCCAACCCAAACCATTCCATGATTCTATGATCTCTCTACTGTGACAAACTGCTTCTCATTCCCCGGCACAGCCTGTCTTTTCACTGAATTTCACTGAATTTTAGAGTTGGAAGGGACCATAGAGATCATCTAGTCCAACTCCCCTGCTGAAGCAGGATTGCCTAGAGCTAGAGCATGTTACTCAGGAGCATCCAGGGGGGTCTTGAAAATCCCCAAAGAAGGGGACTCCACTGCTTCTCATTCCCTGCACAGCCTGTCTTTTCACTGAATTTCACTGAATTTTAGAGTTGGAAGGGACCATAGAGATCATCTAGTCCAACTCCCCTGCTGAAGCAGGATTGCCTAGAGCTAGAGCATGTTACTCAGGAGCATCCAGGTGGGTCTTGAAAATCTCCAAGGAAGGGGACTCCACACCCTCCCTGGGCAGCCTGTTCCAGGGCTCTGCCACCCTCACCGTGAAGAAGTTTCTCCTCATATTTGAGTGGAACCTCTTATGTTCCAACTTGTGCCCGTTGCCCCTCGTCCTCTCACTGGGAACCACTGAGAAGAGTCTGGCTCCCTCCTCCTTCAACCCTCCCTTGAGATACTTGTAGGCATTGATAAGGTCTCCCCTCAGCCTTCTCTTCTCCAGACTAAAGAGTCCCAGCTCTCTCAGTCTCTCCTCATAAGGGAGATGCTCCAATCCTTGAATCATCTTTGTTGCCCTTCGCTGGACTCTTTCTAGTAGTTCCCTGTCCCTCTTGAACTGGGGAGCCCAGAACTGGACGCAGGATTCCAGTTGTGGCCTCCCCAGTGCAGAGCAGAGGGGGAGAATGACTTCCCTTGACCTGCTGGCCACACTCTTCCCTATGCAGCCCAAGATACCATTGGCCTTCTCCTACCTTCTCCTTCTGTATTCTTCTTCCTCCCCCTACTTTCTCACATGGGTACCTGTTCACACTCAGATGATATGAATTCGCACGGCGATACTTAGACGTTGCACAGGAACCTTCCTCCCCCTTCTTGACCCCGCAGGGAGTACTCTCTCACATGGGTACCTATTCACACTCAGATGATATGAATCCGCACGGCGATACTTAGACGTTGCACAGGAAAGGTAATTGGTCAATCAAATAAGGGATTCGCTGTTAGATGTTTGGCTTTCTAGAATCTCTTCTTATTTCCTGTAGTGGCTTGGAGAAGTCCCCTAATTACATTTTTTCACTTCATATGCAGTTTCCCCGTGAATAAGAAAAGCCTTCAGTGCCGTTTCTGTGTTCTGATAGGTCATTGCATGATGTAATTTAGTAGTATCAGTAGCAGCACACAGTATCGGTTTAGAAAACATTTCAGAATAACTTACATGTTTATTTTACATTTATTTGTTAACATTGGGATTAAGTGGATATACCTGTAGAGCTATACGTGTAAGCCAGCCTGATAAACTATGGTCACCTGGAGTCATATGTTAGTGGCTAATTTTCTGCAATATTGAAATTCTTGCCGTTATAATTTTTCGATAGTTAATCTCATGTAATTTTACAGAATAGTTGTATTTTCTAATTATTCCTTAATACTTGATACCCATTTACCTTATTCTCTGATGCTCACTTCCCTTTTTTTTTTTTTTTTTTCCCCCTGATCTTCTAGGGTCCAAAAAAGAAAAAAAAGGTAGGTAGGCAGAAGTATGCTCTAGTTCACATACAGCATTTTGACCCTTGCAGTGTTCATTTTGACCCTTGTGGGTGTCCAAGCAGAGTGCTGTGTCGTGGCTTTAAGCCACAGGCTGGACACGGAGCAAGCTGGGTAGGGGGGGACAACAGACACAAGTCCACAGGGAAACTGGATTGCATAAATTCATGCCTGTGGATTATTCTTAATTCAGTGATAATGAAATTATCCAGCCCTCCTCCAAAAAAGAACGCGTTCCAATGTACTCCTTGGAGAACTGTGCATCTCGGTTTCATCAGTACTATGTTAAGTCGTAAGAATGTGAGAAGAAGTTGACTAAAAATTGATTATAAGTAATTGAAACAAGCAGATTTTCCATTTTCAAAGGGATAAAAATAATCAAAGATTTAGTTAGTTAGTTAGCTATTTTTAACTGGGAGGAACTGATTCTTCCCTGAAATTGTAATGGGTAGAATTGTGGGTTTTATTGACTCTGTTCTAGGAGAATTTTGCAAACAATTGTTTTGGTAGCAAATGTGACAAGATTCACAATAACTTTGGTGGCTGTACATTTGTTGCCGGCCCTATATTTTCACCATTGCTTTAGTTCAAGCTTTGCGATAACCTTTGTATTCAAAGTTACATTTCTGTATATATTTATTGCCATGCAACGCAGTCTGAAGTGGATATCTTTCGGGGAGTTATTCATATCTGAAAATAGACTATTCAGAATCAAAATGTGAAATAACAGTATTTGAACCACACTTCTGACAAAGGTTCTCCATGATTATTTCTAAGTTCCCTGACAACTGGAATTACTTGTAAGAGTATTTATGGAATTACTAGGAGTACTTGGGTGGGAAGACTTCATAATACCATCATGTTCCTTTGCAACTGTCTGGACTGGAGTCCTCTTTTATTGTCTCTCCCTGTCTTTTATTGCCTTATTTACACCTTTGCGAGATGGGAACTGTGCTGTTGTGCTGGTTTGGTACCATTCTGTATCCATTTTTCTGAGGAAAAAGGGGATTGGATTCCTAACAGATGCCTTTGATCTTTAGCGCTTAGCAGCCTTAGACTGCTGTCACTCCTGGATTTCTGTATATGCTGGAGCCTATGCAGCATTATCATGGTTTATTTTCTCATGTATACAAAAAAAAAAACCCAACCCTTATCTGTCTCACTCGTAAATAATGTTGACTGTGAATTAATTTTGCCGAAAAAAAACCCCAACCCTAATCTGTCTCACTCATAAATAATGTTGACTGTGAATTAATTTTGCAATTCAATACTAAATCAGCCTCCTTGTTTTTGCAAGCTCCATGAACTTGTTTCGGTTTACTTCCTGACTGATCTTCCTCCTCCCCAGCCCTGTTTTTTTTTTTTTTAAATCTGTTATATTCAGGCCTTGTCTTTGCAGCATCTGCCTCCCCAGTATCATTCTTTCAACCCCAGATGGAGTCATGGCACATTGACTGCAAGTTTATTATGTGTGCAATACAATATTATGTGTGCAATGCAATGCAATACTTGTGTAAACGCTGAGTCAAACTGAATAAAGATACTTTATTCCTTAGTAACCACGTGCTTGGTGAGGATTGCAGCCTTAGGCTGCTTTAGCTACTGCATTAACAGGAAATCAGCGTCCTCGAGTGTCTTTAAATGCTGTTTTCTAGTGACAGTGCTCATCCTACATGTTTGATTAAACATCCCAAGACTGTGTCAACACAAAAAACCAAGCACAAAACCCAAACAAAATTATAGTAAAAATAAAACCCCATCCAAGAATCTTCCGTTTGCTGGTGAGGCAAGAATGAGGGGCCAAATCTGAATCTTCAAATCCAAAGGGAATTATGCTTTCCACATCCTAGCTGTTCAAATCTCTTGAAGGCAATGTGGCCTCATGTGCACAGATCGAATTATCACATTTTTATGTGTATCATCAGTGAGGAATTTATGAATGCCATGACTTACAAGACAAAAACAAGTGTTCTATTTTGGTTAATCTGTTACATGGCAGTAGATTTTGGATATTACTTACCTTGCCTTTTTTTTTTTTTAATGTTTACCCAGACTGCAAAGAATTGATAAGGAAGATAATTTCGGAGAACCCCAAATTTAAAATATAGTTGTTCTAGGATTAACCTAGAGGTTGAATGGTAAACTGTCTTGAGTTGCAGTTAGGATTTTATAACAGTAAAGATAACTCTTTGTTAGTTGTCTTGTGCATTAGGTACTTCTAAATGCCAGACTTGCCTATATCCCTAAATACACTTCTGAATATTTCTCAAAACATTTGAATTTGTAATATCCACTTAGCAGATCTAGCTGTTACTCAATTTCCACATTAAAACAAGAAATTTTCGAATTGCCCTGGTGTGGCTGTGTTCAGGAGTGTCTAGCAGAATAATATATTAATTGTAAGAGCATATATTGCATCATGAAAATGAGAAGAACATAGAGACCATGGTGTGATCTGCCGTTCCGGAGGCTTCATTGACTGTGGGGGGGAATCTCAAATCTTAATTCATGGATCAGATTAAAAGGGCAAAGTTATAGAGGGTGAATACATCCTAAAATGTGTTAAAGTAATATTAACATTTGTTTTCTTTTAATTTATTGCAAACATTAAGTCTGGTGGCAAAAAGAGAACTAAACAACTGAGACTACAGAAAGAAGAAGAAGAAAGGAGGCTGAAAGAGGAAGGTACTATGCATTTCATGTATAGGGAATGTGATGGCACAAATCACTCATTTTAAATAAATGGGCAGAAAGTAATTTCTGAAGCTATATGTGCATCAATATCTATCTCTATTTCACAAACACAGGTGATTCCTCCCTCTTTTCTTGTGTGGGACAAAATCCGTGTTACTTGTTACCGCCTCCCACAGCTCACTTTTCCTATTAGAGCCATACTCTATTATCTAGTTGTTTCTCCTGCCATTAGGAAGTTGGGAAGGTGAATGGTTGGACAAATTAGATTTTTTTTTTTCTCTTTTACAATTACCATTTGAGATATTCTCAGCAAGTTAGAAAACCACAAGGCATTGCATTTCTTTTTTTTTTTTTTTCCCCCTCTTTCCTCTCAAGCCTAGTTATCAGTAGTCAAGAGAAATTCTCTGAAAAAGACTTTTTCCAGAGAAAAAGTCTTTTCCAGAATTTCCAGAATGCTTCTGTTGGCAAGGGGCTAGTTGGTGTTCTGAAGGGTTAGCAGTTAAGGTGACAACAAACTAGGAAGATTAAAGTGTAGTTTGCTTGGGCTGCTTCTGTCTCTACTGAGTGACTGATTCTCCACCCACTTCTTCAAGATCTTTCTGTTTACTGTAGCCCTTAAAATGAAATTCCAGTTGCATGGCTTGACCCATCCTCTCCATCTAAATGTGTCTGCTTCTGCAGTTTAGTATCACAACCCGATACCCCTCTCTGAGCATCAGATCCATCCCCTCTGCTTCTGTTTCTCCCATTAATCCAGCCTGGTGGGGGTTTGGGCATGCTATGACTGCTAGTAATAGTAAGTGACTACTTACTCAGGAGAGCCACCAAGCTGGTGAGGGGCCTGGAGAACAAGTCCTATGAGGAGAGGCTGAGGGAACTGGGCACGTTTAGTTTGGAGAAGAGGAGGCTGAGGGGAGACCTCATTGCCCTCTACAACTCCCTGAAAGGAGGGTGTAGAGAGGCAGGTGTTGGCCTCTTCTCCCAAGGGACGAACGACAAGACCAGAGGAAATGGAGTTGGGGCAAGGGAGATTTAGATTAGATATTAGAAAGAACTACTTTACTGAGAGAGTGGTCAGGCCCTGGAACAGCCTGCCCAGGGAGGTGGTGGAGTCACCATCCCTGGAGGGATTTAAGAAACGTATAGACATGGCTCTTCAGGGCATGCTCTAGTGCCCAAGGTTATTGGTTTATGGTGAGGTGTTGAGTGTGGGGTTTAGTTGGTGGGTGCGGTGTTTTTGGTGGGCGTTTGGTGTGGTGTGTTTTGTATTGGTTTTTGGTTTGTTTTTTGGTTTTTTTTGTGGTTGGACTCGATGATCTCAGAGGTCCCTTCCAACCACTAAGATTCTGTGATTCTGTGATTCTGTAATCACTAGTTAACCTTGGTGAGTGGGAGCAGCGGCTCAGGTGAGTACAGGCAGATTTGGGAACGGCTGTTGCTCTTGCCTCTGTGCGACACAGATATACTTGTGTATACTTGTAGTATACTATACCTGTAGGCAGGGACATTCAGGCTACTGTTTGGGAACATCTGGATTGATGCACGTCTCCCACGGTCCCCCACAACATCCTGCTTGCCAAATTGGAGGGGTAGGGATTTGATGGGAGGACTGTTCAGTGGATAAGGAACTGGCTGGATGGTCGCATCCAGAGGGTGGTACTCAATGGCTTAAAGTCCAGATGGAAACCAGTCACAAGTGGTGTTCCTCAAGGGTCCATGCTGGGGCCGGTGCTGTTTAACATTTTTATCAATGATATAGACAGGGGGATTAAAGGCACCATCAGCAAGTTTGCGGATGACACCAAGCTGTGTGGTGTTGTCGATACACCAGAGGGATGGGATGTCATCCAAAAGGACCTGGACAGGCTGGAGAGGTGGGCCCAGGTGAACCTCATGAGGTTCAACAAGACCAAATGCAAGGTTCTGCACCTGGGCCGGAACAATCCTCGCCACCAATACAAACTAGGGGGTGAGCAGCCCTGAGGAAAGGGACTTGGGGGTGCTGGTGGACGAGAAGCTGGACATGAGCAGGCAGTGGGCAGCTGTAGCCCAGAAGGCCAATCGCATCCTGGGCTGCATCAAAAGAAGCATTGCCAGCAGGTCCAGAGAGGTGATTCTGCCACTTTACTCTGCTCTGGTGAGACCTCGCCTACAGGAAGGCTGGGGAGAGCCTGTTTAGAAAGGCCTGCAGTGACAGGACGAGGGGCAATGGCTTCAAGCTGGAGGGGAACAGATTTAGATTGGAGATGAGGAGAGGGTTCTTCACTGTGAGGGTGGTGGAGCACTGGAACAGGTTGCCCAGGGAGGTGGTTGAGGCCCCTTCCCTGGAGATATTCAAGGAGAGGCTCGATGAGGCCCTGGGCAACCTGGTCTAGTTGGGGGTGTCCCTGCTGACTGCGGGGGGGTCGGACTAGATGACCTTTGGAGGTCATCTTTGGGCAATTCTATGATTCTATAGGCTGTGGTAGCTTTAAATGAAATCAATTTTAGTTTTCACGTCCAGAGGCTGTGGTAGCTTGAAATGAAATCAATTTTAGTTTTCACGTCCAGTTTTCTAGTCCCTATGGCAGCAAAGAAAAGCTAAAACCGTGATCAGGAGTAACTGGTCCTGAAGAGGACTTGAATGAACAACTAGGTGTAAGACTGAGGTCTTACAGCCCACGGGAGGCTGTAGGAAAGGAGAAGATTCACTTGTGGCTGAACCACTTGGGCAGTTTCACCATAGACATTGGATTAAGAACCTGGGCCTGCTGAAGCTGTAAATAAAGGGAGAGGACACTCCTGCCACTGTTTCTTGAAGTGAAGAAGAGGGCGTAGTCATCCTTGTGTCCACTTCTGTGTCTAGTAAGTCCACTTGCACGTGGATTTACCAGTCCACAGGCTGACAGGGGGTAGTGCCAGTGTGGTTTAGTACTATGATTCAAGTTAACTTGGCTCATTGGGAAGATTTCTGGGCAATATGAGATATGACTTTATGTTGCTCATTATTATGGCTGTTTTGTTATTACAGCAAATAAATAACAAAATAATTTGTCTGGTTTTATTAAGCAAAACGTAATTATGATCTTGATATATTTCCCAATCTTCAGAGGAAGCTCGATTGCAAGCTCAGCAAGAAGAAGCAGCGAGACTTGAAAAGGAGAGAATTGTACAAGAGCAGATGGAAAAACTCAAGGCAAAAGTTAGTTCATACTCAATGGTTACTGAAAAATTCTAATCCTATTTCTAAACTGGTGACAAATTATTAATTTATTGTGAGAATGGCATTTCCTCAGGTCCCTGTTGTTGGGAACAAGGGAGAGAAAATTTCCTTCATCACTATATTAAAATTAATCATGAAAAATCTAGCCAAGTCACTGAAAGGTACTCTTGAATAAGATCCTGCCAGTTTAGAAGCTAGTGGGCTGGATTAGTAATTGAGTAAAACAAAATGCATGTGAAGTCAAGAGAAATGGTGCTGATTTTTTTTCTATAGTATTCTTTCACTAAGCCAATGTTTGGTTTTCATTCAGAAAAATTCCCTGAGATGAGATAGTCTTCCCTGCTTTTGACACATAAAGATGATGCTGTTTAATATGTTAACTTTTGGGATATGTGATACTCCAGTTTGAATGAATACTTCTTTCTTTTTTCCCTATTTCACTATACTTTCAATTGGATGTATTTTTTTATGTTCCCCATAATTACATTTGGTACTGCTTCAGCAGGAAAATTTTGGTATAAATTCGAGAATGGGTTACCTGTTAGGGCAGATGCGTTGATTTGTGTGTGTGCATGTGTGTGTATATATATGTGTGTGTGTATTTAAATATCTATGTTTATTTTTCTGAGAAGGCTGGAGTTCAGAACAAAAACTGATTGGTGATATCTAAATAATATTGGTTTGGTGTGATTTTTCGTTTTTTGTTTTGTTTTTAAAAAAGGAGATTTACTACATTTTCTTTAACTATCTTTTTTATTTTTTCAGAAAAAAATCACTCTTGCCTTTTCCCCTTGTCCTTCACAGAACATTTTTTTCCCATAGGAAAAGGAGGGATTTAAAATGATAGAAATTATAAGGAAAAAAAAATATCTTGCACACATTTTTCCATATGCTTGCATTTTTTAGCAGCTCTAATTAGAGCTAGATCCAGGAAAATGGAAACTGTTCAAGTGAGAGGTTAAAAATCATATGACACGTTACGTTTATCATATGGCTCAGCAACTAATGTGATAACAATAACATATTGCAAACTGCTGCGGTCTTCTCAATTAAATGTTTCATTAAAAAAGCAAGTTATCAGTGTTTGGATTTGTTGAAATGAAAATGCATTCAAATATCCCCAATTTTTTCCCTTGATATAAAATAACTGTTAGAAGTAAACAAAATGTTTAATTCCTCTGTTTGATATGTATATATATAAAAACAGGATCAAGAACGAAGGGAGTCTGAACTAGCAGAACTTCATTCACTGGAACAGAAGTTTTTGTCTGCACAGCAGTGGAAAAAAGATTATAGGGAAAATGCAAAGGTAAGCTTTCTTTCCAAAATCTGCCCATTGTCATAGAGGTTAGACAATGAAGAGACTTCAGGCTACATCACCATTGCAGGACCTGGGAATGCTTCCATTTCTTGAATTTAGGTGCGTGCTATGACTGCATTTCAAGTTCCATCTCAAGGTAGTAACTGGCTATGCTCACTCTCCTCTATATTCTATATTTCTGTGTATGCAGAGAAGAAATGTGGCCAAAGAGGAGCCTGTGTGGCTGATAAAGTATTAGGTAACACAGCTTACCCCAGCAGTAATTTGTCTTTCCTTTTCTGTTTGTTTAATTCTTAATACTTTGAAACATTCCACAAAAAAATCTCTACCAGAGCTTAAAAATAGTTTTGTAGAATTTGAGACAATTGACAACATTTGTACCAGTGGTTCCTGGAAATCACAGGTCATTATTTGGAGAGAGGTTTGCCAAAACTTTGAAGGACACAGTGCAAATCTAGGTCAGATATCAGGGCTTGAAATACGTGAAAATGCAGTTAAGAGTTAATACCTGCAGTTTAGGGTGACATAAATGAAGTTTGAATTATCACCCAATAGTACGACATGCCTGTAAAGTTAAATTTTAAATAATAAGGTATGGAAACACATTAGTAGAACTCTTGTAAATCCATCAAACATCATTCAGTAACTGTCTGAAAGATATTTGGTCAGTTTTGTTCCAAGCAAGGTTAAATAGACTTGTAGACACAAGGGTTTTCTCTTTGTCTTGTGTATTACTTAATCCTTTATAAAGCCTTTGTGGGACAAATTTAGGATAAATCATGTTAGAAGGGACTCCTGGAACTCATATACTTCAACCTGCTGTACCAAGTGGGGCAAACTGAAGTTAGATGGAGGTGCTCAGTTGGGTTTTGAGAATGTCTAAGGGTGGGAATACCACAGTATCTCTGGGCAGCCTAGTTGGCTGCTTTACCACTCTCATTGTAACAATAACTGAAGTAGATGGAGGTGCTCAGTACCACAGTATCTCTGGGCAGCCTAGGTTGGCTGCTTTACCACTCTCATTGTAACAACTTCCTTTTAAATGCAATTGGTATTTCCCTTGTTACAACTTGGTGATTTTTGCCTATGCCGTGATGGAGAGGGTCCAGAGGAGGATCATAAGGATGATCAGGGGGATGGAGCACCTCTGCTACGAGGACAGGCTGAGGGAGCTGGGGTTGTTCAGCCTGGAGGAGGCTCCAGGGAGACCTATTAGCGGCCTTCCAGTACCTGAAGGGGCCTACAGGAAGGCTGGGGAGAGGCTGTTTACAAAGGCCTGCAGTGACAGGACGAGGGGAAATGGCTTCAAGCTGGAGGGGAACAGATTTAGACTGGAGATTAGGAGGGGGTTCTTCACTGTGAGGGTGGTGGAGCACTGGAACAGGTTGCCCAGGGAGGTGGTTGAGGCCCCATCCCTGGAGACACTCAAGGTGAGGCTCAATGAGGCCCTGGGCAACCTGGTCTAGTTGGGGGTGTCCCTGCTGACTGCGGGGAGGTCGGACTAGATGACCTTTGGAGGTCCCTTCCGGCCTGGACAATTCTATGATTCTATGACACATCATCCCTGTGCCTTTCTGGGAGAAGTTTGTCTCTGTCTTCTCTATAACCCCTCCTTAGGTACTGGTAGATTGCAATTAGCTCCTCCCTCTCCAGGCTGGCAAAGCTCAGCCTTTCCTCCCGAGTTGTTTCCTCCAGGACTATAACCATCTTCATGTCCCACCTCTGGACTCTCCCACTTGCCACTTGTGTACTGAGGGACCCAAACCTGGCTGCAGCACTGCAGATGTGGCCTCAGGAGCCCTGCAGAGGGAACAGTCCTGGGATCGCTGCTTACACTCTGCCTGACATAGCCTTGGCCTGTAGACCTTGGCCTTCGTTGCCACAAAGGTGCAGCATGGTAGCTTCCCAGTTACATCTTGACGCCTTTGGATGATTTTTATTACCTTTTTCAGTTGATGATGAGCTGGTCTAGTTGGGGGTGTCCCTGCTGACTGCGGGGAGGTGGGACTAGATGGCCTTTGGAGGTCCCTTCTGGCCTGGACAATTCTATGATTCTATGACACATCATCCCTGTGCCTTTCTGGGAGAAGTTTGTCTCTGTCTTCCCTATAACCCCTCCTTAGGTACTGGTAGATTGCAATTAGCTCCTCCCTCTCCAGGCTGGCAAAGCTCAGCCTTTCCTCCCGAGTTGTTTCCTCCAGGACTATAACCATCTTCATGTCCCACCTCTGGACTCTCCCACTTGCCACTTGTGTACTGAGGGACCCAAACCTGGCTGCAGCACTGCAGATGTGGCCTCAGGAGCCCTGCAGAGGGAACAGTCCCGGGATCGCTGCTTACACTCTGACTCTTGTAGCCTTGGCCTGTAGCCCTTGGCCTTCGTTGCCACAGAAGTGCCGCATGATAGCTTCCCAGTTACATCTTTGATACCTTTGGATGATTTTTATTACCTTTTTCAGTTGATGATGAGCTCTGACTTTATCATCCTTGTGAACAAGAGAATCTGTTGGCCCCTTTGAAAAGGGGACAGTTGTGGTTTATGGATGTTTCTGAGGAGTATTTTTTGGAAGAAGTAATATAAGCAATTTTTTGTTTTGAAAAGAAATGACAAAATAGAACTATTATTTTAAAAAGAAATCTTCAAATAAAGTACTGGTAGATTATGGGAAATACCAGATTTTGTATTCAGAATTTGTTTAGAATATTTGTTAAGAATATTTAGGGCAAAAGAAATAGATAATACCAAATTCTGAGTTTCCATGTCCGTTTCTGAACAATTTCAGTTCAGATTAACAGATGCATTTACAAATTATCATGAAATTTATCCTTTTTTCTCAAAGAACAAGCGCTGTTATTTTTAAGGATGTATTTTCCTGATGATGAAACTGAAGCTGTCTTTTAAGCGCAAAGATGTGAAAAAAGAAATCAGATGTTCTAATTACTAAAGACTGATCAGTATTTTATACAGGAATTTTCAGTGCACTGAGTACTCACCTATTATTGTGGGGTTTTTTTAATTCAGTGGAAATGGTTATGGAAGCGGTTGACACTGCAATTATACAAGAGATTTTGCTTTAAATTATCCATTTTACATTGCAATGCAATCTGCAGTAATATTGCATTATTAATCTTGACAGTAAACAGCAATGGATGATAAACATTACATTATAGGTGATAAATTGATCCCGTGAGCCAACGTTAGGCTTATGTGTAGAGGTAAGTGGGTTTAGCCTGTCACTGACTTTTTTTTCTTCCCCCATGTGTAAGAATGACCAATTATTGATTTGAAAATAAAATTGTTTAAAAATAAATCAATCAATCTAGGGTTTCACATTCCCACCAGAGATTTTTCTTACGGCTGAATCGGTGCTGATAAGGGGAGGAAATCTCCTTCAGAGGCAGAGAAAGGAGGAATAAACATGTTTGAGTAGAAGGCTCTTAAGCAGCTTTATTGCCAGTGTAGGAATTTTTTGGTTTTGTTGGCAGTATCTGGTTTGTGAACCATCTGCCTCTTCCATCTGCACCGGTTCCTCATTTATGTTCTCAGTCATTTATTCCCCTCATTTATGCCCCTCATTTGTGGCAGGTACTGAATTCCTTGCTTTTGTAGACATGCAAGCTCTACCTGGCAGAACAGAAACCACTGATGAATAAGTGTAAACAGCAAATGTTGGGTGCGCGCAAGTAACTTAACCTATTAATATAAAAGTAGATGATTTTTTTCTGGCATAGTGATAAGCCAGGTGGTGTTAGAGTCCTGTGTAGATGCTGGTGTGAATGTATCACTATAATATATTTGCCCATATCTACTTTTCTTTGAACATTTTCTGTAGTGGGAGCACTACCTCAGTTGTGATGGAAGTCCTGACCCAACGGTACTGCCGGAAATAAATACTTTCATGAGCTTATGGCGTGAAGATCAAAATGAGGACATTCAGCTTGTGATGGAGAAGGGAGAACATGTGCTAAATGTAAGTGTTAAAATGGTATTTTCCTTAACAGCCCCCTACCCCTTCATTTTTTTCCCTTTTTTTTTTTTCAGCCAAATGACTGAAATTGGCTGTAACCTTCAAAACCCTGAAGTTTTTCTTCAGTTTTTATGTTTTTTAATTACAGATCTATTGTTAACTCTAAAGAAGATGAGTATTGACTTTAAATATGCAGCACATTTAGGGGCTTTGTGTGTAATGTTTCTACACTGAGGCCTAGTATTCCAACATCCATCTTCCCTGCTACATACACTTGAAACATGAGCCAGAACTTACAAGCTCATATCATATTAGGAAAAATTTTTTCACTGAAAGGGTTATCAGGCATTGGAATGGGCTGCCCAGGGAGGTGGTTGAGGCACCATCCCTGGAGGTGTTCAAAAGACAGGTTGATGTAGTGCTGGGAGGTATGGTTTAGTGATGATGCTCCTTGTTTGTTGTGTGGGTGTCTATTTTTGTCAGTCAGGTTGACGGTTGGACAAGATGATCTTTAAGGTCCCTTCCAACCTAGAAGATTCTGTGATATATAGATGCTTTGGTGGCAGCAGCCTTATTGTGTAACATTTACAACCTGTAAACTGATACTTTGGTGGCAGCAGCTTTATTGTGTAACATTTACAACCTGTAAACTGTCACGTAAGGGCAGGAGTTCCCCCAACCATCGATGGTTTGTGAGGCAATTTTTAAGGAATTTGTCAGCAGGAGTTCCCAAGATGCAAGCCCCCAACCACCGACGGTTTGTGAGGCAATTTTTAAGGAATTTGTCACTGCTCTGTAAATGTAGGATTGTATTTTCATTTATGCTAACATTATAGTGGTTGCTAAGAAAGTTCAATGTGGTCTTCCAGAAACTGGGGGTGAAAGTCACATGTGTAATACAACTTGCCTTGGGCTGGTTTGGTTCTCGGTGTTAGATTTCCTGTCTTGCAATGCTTGCTGGGTGCTGCAATTTTCACCTTCCGTGTACTGCCTTTTTCTGAGCTGGCGGGGAACGTGCTGATCCCTTCCAAGAATTTCAACAGGTAGCTCCTCCCTTTCTCTTCTGCACTGCAACCCAAGTAAAAAGCCTGGCAACTGCCTGCTTTCATTCCTTCTCTCCTCTCTTCTCAAGACCCAAGTAAAAAGCCTGGCAAGTGCCCGCTTTCATTCCTTCTCTCCTCTCTTCTCAAGTTTGCTGATGATACCAAACTGGGAGGGGTGGCTGACACCCCAGAGGGCTGTGCTGCCATCCAGAGAGACTTGGACAGGCTGGAGGGCTGGGCAAAGAAGAACCTCATGAGATTCAACAGGGAAAGTGTAGGGTCCTGCACCTGGGGAAGAAAAATGTCAGGTACCAGTATAGGTTAGGGGTGGACCTGCTGGAGGCAACTACTGAAGAGAAAGATCTAGGGGTCCTGGTGTACAGTAAAATGACAATGAGCAAGCAGTGTGCTCTTGTGGCCAGGAAGGCCAATGATATCTTGGGTTGCATAAGCTCTAGGCAATCCTGCTTCAGCAAGGGAGTTGGACTAGATGATCTCTATGGTCCCTTCCAACTCTAAAATTCAGTGAAATTCAGTGAAATTCTCCCTGCTGTCACGTTTTTCCCACAAATGCCCAACACACTTCCTACCCCACTCGACACCAAGGCAGTGACACCTACTTCAGATGCTGTAGACGTGTGCTGCCTTGCAGTGTGTGCTCAGTGGAGTAATACATGATACTAGAAGATAGGCTTTTGGGTTTTTTCACCCCTACTGGAAATACAAGGTGATGTCAAAAAGTCTGTCTTCTCTTGGTCTAAAACACTTCACTGAAAGGGAGGCATAAAATATAATCTCATCCTCCCTTGATCTCGGTGCTGCAAGTCGCTTTGGCCAGCTATGAATTCTTTTAGTTCTGTACAAGCATTTAGGTATTAAAATATTAGCATGTAGTAGAAGACAGCAATGTTATGACAGAGTTCTAGGCTTCACAATAAGGATTGTTCTAAGAATTAGTATGTAATTGCTCTATGTCTTCCTATTTTTTTTTAAGACTTCATAGTTGAGATAATTACGATAGAAAATATGTTCCAAAATAAAGCTGTAAGCTTTTCATTAAAACTAATTTTTGACCCAAAGGTTTCTTCATATGATCAATCCAGTTCAATAAATGATCTATTTCATAAGCTAAGATTTCACAGGTAAAGGAATGAAGGAATTGGACTGGAGGAATGAAGGCAGGCAGACTTGAGCCTGGAATTTCCAGCATTTTGCATGGTTGACTGTCTATCTGATAACGCTGGCTTAGCAAAATTTCTAGAGATAGATAAGATTATATCTGCAACCAAGAAATGTTTAGGTACAAAGGAAGTAAGTTTGCCTCAGGTTTTTTATGGCATAACACACAATATATTAAGGATGGTGTCAAAACAGAGGTACTTTTCCCACATATAATGTCTTCTAGTTAATTGAGAAGTTGCAGTTTCTTTTATTGGACACACCACCAAATGAGATAACAGAAAAAGAAACACTCCAGTACCAGGAATCTATTCTGGAACTGCAGAATCTGCTTCATCAGAAGTACAATGGAGCTACAGAGCACCTCCTGAAAGTAAGATTTACGCCTTTGAAGTTGTAATATGCACAGTGCACATAAGGTTAACTCCAAGTGTCTCGTTATGATGGTTGGTTTTGTTTGTTCTTAAACTGTCATAGAGATTAGTATGTGAGTTTCCAAATTTAGCATTTGAGTTTCCAGATCGCATGTATAGCAGGTATCAGACTTGTAATTCTTCAAAACCCATGAAAATCTTAGCTTTCCAGTGGAAATTCCCATCATTAAGACATTTAAGATTAAATTATTGTGAAATTTCATGAGATCTGGAGATGTTGAAAACAAGGGGCGCTGTATGAAATTTGTTTCCTATTTTGTCTCAGTGATCTAAATTAAAGCTTGTTGACTATATAAAAACTTACAAACATGAAAAACAGGTCATAAGGTTAGCTTGTACGTAATTTTTAATACAAGTTCATATGACTAAAACATTTTTTAAACTAAAATCTTGGGAAATGTAAAGAGTATTTAAACAGAAAAACAAAAATGGACTTTGAAATCTGTTCCGTGGGTTGTATGTTTAGGTAGTCATCTTGCTTGCTATTTTAAATGTATTAATCATATATGTATGATTAGTACATATATAGATTAGTACATATACAGATAAGTATGCTTAGCAAAAAAGGAAATAGTGAATCAATTGTATGTTTGTTCACAGTCAAAACCCATTAAGAAATGTTAAATTGTTGATTGTCTTTACTGAGTTTAGCATTAAACTCCTAATATAATTGTCATTTCATAAGCTTGAAATTGACAGAATTATAAAATAAGCTCAGTAAGTCCTTCCTTTTTTTTTTTTTAATTTAACTTGTCCTGAGAGGTTTTTTTGAGGGCATATGATTAAGGGAGATAGGCAGATTGAAGGGGATAATGTGAGACTCCATATTTGTCAGTATTTGACTGACAGAATTGATGAAGTCAAAGGAAGAAAAAGAATGTAGTTCAAATTTTAACAAAGAGATTTGGTTTTGTAACTGTCATGTTTTAGTACATAAATGCAACATACCTAAGCTTGGTCTGGCGTATTTTTATTCCTATGTGTGTTTTTCTATTTATTCAATTGTAAATGTAAGTAAATCAAAGTGATATAAATAAGAAGAAAACATGTGGCTTTTTTTCTTTGCAGACAGCTAATATGTATGAAGATTCTGAATCCGGAAATATGCAGGCAGTCATAAAGGATAAAAACGTTACTTTCTGTATTTGGGCCAATATGAAGAAGAAAGTGAGGTACAGCAAACTGAAATTCTTAATTTGAAATGAGGCCTGGCCTTGTCTACCCAATTTGAGTAAACAGAACAGTAAAAGAACCAGTTCCTCATAATCTTTTTCATGTTAAATAGCATTCATTCCACAGACTCCCAAGTGATGGATTTCATACCAACCTGTTGCTAAGGAAGGTACTAGTTACATCAGTGTTTTATTAAAGAAATGGGAGTGCTTTATATATGTGTCTACTTATAAATAGATACATCTATGATTTGTTTCTTAAAATTATGCAGTTGAAAACTGTTACTGCCAGAAAATTTTTTAAATTAAAACAATAAAATTCATGCAGAGAATTTAAATTCCTCTGGAAGTAACGTTTCTTGCCGATGCATTAAATAGCTTCTAAGCTGTTACAGTTGTTTGCAAAGTGGTGAACCATGCTTTGTGTTCAGTTCTCTGTTAGATAGAAGATGCTAGAGCCTGGGATGCAAATATACACCATAGTGGGTTCTGAATCTAAGATATTTTTTTTATTAGATTGCCCTTTGACTGATATATTTTTCAAAACAAGATTTTTGAGTGGACTTCCTACTCCCACTCCACAAATCTGAGGAACAAATCGGTAAAAGTACTTTGCCTTAACTAAGGACCTGTTGGTTTAAGCTTTGCTAAGACAACTAAGAAGGCTGGGTGCTGAGCAATGTCAGACTGACCTGCAGGAAGAGCCCACTTTGGTTAGTGTTAAATCCTTTTTGTCATCTTAGAGATGCACTTAACATTTTCAAACAAGAATTAAAAAATAAATGTTCATTTACTAGAAGATTTTTAGAACTTACCCCCAAAATAAGTATTGTTTGAATTCTTCTGGCTTTGGTTGTGCAGAAATTGCAATGAGTAAGAAACTTCTGTATCTGATGAAAGACCCCAAGTTCACAAATTAGATGCTTGGTTGGCTTGAGACGTGAGCCCATGCCAACCTCATGAAGTTCAACCAGGTCAAGTCCAAGGTCCTGCACCTGGGTCTTGGCAATCCCAAGCACAGATATAGGTTGGACAGGGAATAGCTGGAGAGCAGCCTTGACGGGTACTTGGGCGTGTTGGTTGATGAGAAGCTTGACATGAGCCTGCAATGTGGCTCGCAGGCCAGAAAGCCAACTGTATCCTGGGCTGCATCAGAAGAAGTATGGGCAGCAGGGCAAGGGAGGTGATTCTGCCCCTCTACTCTGCTCTGGTGATACCCCACCTGGAGTGTTGTGTCCAGCTTTGGAGTCCTCAGCGTAGGAAGGACCCTCCTGTTGTGGAAGGTCCACAGAAGGGCCACAAATATGATCAGAGGGCTGGAGCACCTCTTCTATGGGGACAGACTGAGAGAGCTGGGGTTGTTCAGCCTGGAGAAGAGAAGACTGTGGGGACACCTTATAGTGCCCCTCCAGTACCTGAAGGGTGCCTACAAGAAAGCTGGAGAGGGACTTTTTACAAGGGGATGTCGTCATAGGATGAGGGTAACGGCTTCAAACTGGAAGAGGGTAGATTTAGATCAGATATCAGGAAGAAATTTTAAACTGTGAGGGTGGTGAGGCACTGGGACAGGCTGCCCAGGATGCCCCATCCCTGGAGGGGTTCAAGACCAGGCTGAATGGGGCTTTGAGCAACCTGCTCTAGTGGGAGGTGTCCCTGCCCAGGGCAGGGGGTTGGAACTCAATGATCTTTAAGGTCCCTTCCAACCCAAACCATTCTATGATTTGATGCAAGTTGGCCTCCTGTTGCTGCTCTTAGCATGTTCCCTACACTGCCACAAGGATTGGTGGCTATGTCATTCTGTTGATTGTTGAAATTACCTTTACCTCTGTGTATCTTTGGGTTTTATGTGGAAGGTGCTGAGATGTAGCTTGCTGTAATGTAGACATCTGGTGACAAATCCTACGGAGGATTTGCCCAGTAAGTTAGTCAGGCATTAAACTTCAATTTAATTCCTTTAAATTAAATTTACCAGAAATGTACTGTGTAGAAGAGCTGCTGTCTGATTTTGCCTCATTGTTATCCTATCAGAACCGTTAATTTTGCTCCAGATAAGGAGATAAGGAGCTCCTCATCTCCTTAATACAGGGACAGTTTTTCTGGAGGGGTTACAGATATGTGCCAATACAAAACAGGAAGCGTATCGTGTATGTAGCTTGCTGTAATGTAGACATCTGGTGACTTCACCTACGGAGGATTTGCCCAGTAAGTTAGTCAGGCATTAAACTTCAATTTAATTCCTTTAAATTAAATTTACCAGAAATGTACTGTGTAGAAGAGCTGCTGTCTGATTTTGCCTCATTGTTATCCTATCAGAACCGTTAATTTTGCTCCAGATAAGGAGATAAGGAGCTCCTCATCTCCTTAATACAGGGACAGTTTTTCTGGAGGGGTTACAGATATGTGCCAATACAAAACAGGAAGCGTATCGTGCCATCCCACTCTATTTCTTAGACTGTGCCCTGCATCAATAGTGAATTTAGGCGATTTTTAGTGTAGAACATAAATTTGAATACTTATGAAGAAATATAAAAGTAAGTGCTGCCACTCTTACTGGGGATTTTTTTTTTCTTTTAACTGTTATTTACAGGTTCAAAAATCACGTGTTTTGTGATGTGAAGCATGGATTTGATCTTCCAAAGTCACTGGCTGTGAGCAGTGTTGCTATTCGCATATTGCATACTCATTATGATCATGTGTCTCCACTTTGGCTACAGTGTCAGAGTGTGCCGAAATTGGAAGTCCTAGCTAGTGAAGAGTTAACTCAGCATTCAAATGACAATGTAGAAAAACCAGTAGAAGAGGAAAAGAAAGCCAGAGAAGAGCCCAACATGCCCACTGACAAAGAAATGTGTTCTGATGGGAGAAAGGTAAGTAAAAAAAATCTCACCAAAAGATATTCTACCTTGCTATTGTTACTTGAAACCCAGTCACAGTCTAACAACTTCTTAATGTGGCCTGTGCCTGAGAGAGCCAGGTTCTTAAATGTTTTACAGAAAAAAGGCAACTTGTGTCAATACAGTGCCACAGACCTTCTCAAGAGGGTGGAAAGTGAATGGCTGAAGATTGTTGTACTGAAGGTAGAAGAGGACATTTGTCAAGGGTGCGGTAGTCGCCGTGCAGTTGGCATTTGTTGGCAGTTTAAGGATAGGATCAATCCATGAGGAACGTTAGGTGCCATTGTAAGGTATTTCCATAAACCTGTGACTTATTTTCTGCTTCTGAGAAACTGACAGCCCCATCAAATCACTGCAGGAACCCAGTATTAGGACAATTAGCAGTGTGCAGAATAGGATTCAGTTCAGCATGTCTAGGTGGTGCAGTTATTTGGTTGCTCAGTGTCTGAAGCTTTTGCCACTGGAGAGAGGGCTGTCCCAATGCTGTTTCTATTTGCTGGATTCCCCTCATCACCACTCCTCAAGGGAGTGTGTTGGCTTTGGGGGCTGTGGGGCTGCCTTGGGTTTGTGTATTTGTCACTGAGTTTGGGTTATTCACTTTCAGTATTATCTGATATTATATCTGAGTATTATAGATTACTCAGGTTCTCTATCTAAAATTTCTGTACGAATAACTGTGAACCATCATGTTTTATGCCTTTTTAATACATTTGGAGCAGTTCACTTTCAGTATTATCTGATATTACATCTGAGTATTATAGCTTACTCAGGTTCTCTATCTAAGATTTCTGTACGAATAACTGTGAACCATCGTGTTTTATGCCTTTTTAATACATTTGGAGCAACAATCATTGCCTTTTTCCTTTTCAGTCCCTGATACCTTGTAGTGAATCAGTGCTTGAAATCCCGTTTTTCTTAGTTCCTTTTTTCTTTTTTGTGTGAAAAATCCTGTCTCTTGGCAGTTTTCACCTACATTTTTCAGACTTCATTTAAGCTGCTTATTTCGTTCTTTCTCTTTTTTTTTTCCCCAGGTCTTACTCTCTCTCAGTCCAGTTTTGTGAATTTTTCTGTTCCCTCTGAGGACTTCCCTTGTCTCAGCTACTGCAGTCCCTCCTCCTGTCTAGCTCTGCCTTGAGATCCCCCACATTTATGTGTGTAAACACTTCTTTCCCCTCACCTTCTGTCCTGCTCCAGGAGATGTGTCTTCCTCCCACGCACTGGCAGGAGGTGCCTTGGCCTCCAAACGGATGGCTCGTCCACTGATCCACCTTCTCTCTACTTCTGTGCTATCAGAGAAGACAGGGATGAAATCATATCTGGGTTGGAAATTTGGCTGGAAATCTAGGGTAATATTTTTAAAATAAAAAACAGTGTGAGAAAGGGAATAAATATAATGGGCAAAGCACAGGCTACAACTGCAAGTGGGGTTTCTGGCAGAGTTTTAGCATGGCTTTCAATTCAGTGTTGGCTTAAGTTTTCTTTGTGTCACCCTTCTAGCTGCAATGTCAGCATAAACAAATTTTTGAGTGCACACACTGCTAAAAAGGTGAAGTGCTTGTGTGGTACTTGGAAAGCTCAAGATGGAATTTGCGGTGGAACTGAAGTAATTCTTTATCTCTATTTATATGTCTGGTTACAACGTTGGAGGGCACCTTTAATCAAAACTATCTTTGCTAGCTAAGTAGAAGTGATTTCTCCTAAAACCTTGACCCTGTTGCAAGATTGGTCCAAATGTTGCTGGAGGAGTGAGACTGTATTGCTTCTCGTTGAAGGAGGTGATACCCTCTTCCCTACTGTGTCTGTCTCTGACTAATGAAAAAAATGTCTTTTGCTTTTTATATAGAGTGCTACCTCTTTCAAAGAAACCACCAGCATAGCTGGTATAAGTGAGACAGAGGAGGAAATTGAGAAGAAATCAGAAATCTTGGACATACTCTCACAAGGTATTCGGTTAGTTTATGTGCAGTACTGCAAAATGAAACGTTTAATTTTATATATGGAAACACTGTGATATACATTTCGATGTGAATGGAACGAAGTTTGTAAATATATTGACGTTTCGATAACATTTGAGGTTTGTTGACATTTCTATTAATGATTGTTAAATGCACAGTGAAAATAGGACAGATAGGAAGATGGATTTTGTACCCACAGTTATTTTCAATAATTAATGTATTATTTATATTTATGTTCAGGGACATATTTAATATGTTTCTGTATGTTTGTGTATTACTATGCATACAATTATGTATGTTTAAGGATGAGACAATCTTCATGAATCTGTGTATTATTATGCATACAATTATGTATGTTTAAGGATGAGACAATCTTCATGAATCTGCCAGGCTGTATGGTGAGATTGACTTCCTCAAAAATAAATTATTTAAAGGCATATAATGGAAGGCACTCAGGTAGTATAGGTATTACTGAGTATTACTTAAACAGACACTTAGAACAAGATATTTTTTTTTTTACTTTGCTAAAAGAGGACCTAATTCTAGGAACTAAATGTATTATCTGTCCCGCATAAGTTAAGTTACAAATTTCTTCAGTGTTGTGGTGTCATTTGGTTTAATAAGAGTCAGTGTCTTGTAGTACACTCTGAAATAAAACAGCTGCAAACTGTTCAGCATAGTTTAGCTGAGCTGTACAGTCTTTTTCGTGTTGTAAAGAAAACCAAACCCAAACAAGCCACACTTTCTGCTGAGCACAGTCCAAGCAACCACTTGTCAGACTAAACCCTAAAGACCACCCAAACAAGGTGGTATTCCAGAGAATATAAAGAACTTGGGCTTCATTGGGAGGAATTTACTATTTTATTTCAGTAGGGCATTGCAAATCCCTACCATAGTATTAGGTGAGAGGTGTGTGCACAGAAGGGCTCTGACTATACCTGAATGTCGTCAAGTTTGTTAATCTGCTTTAGTAAGGAGAGAAGGCCTATGAGATTATGCTTTTGCTGGCGTGTTAATGATTTGCAAACCCATTCAACCAATTTTCATAGAATTTGAAAGGATACTCAGTTACCAGAAATTCAGTGAAAATGAGTGGCCAGGTAGAAGAGAAGAAAAAAACCACTGCAACAACAGCCAGTCCTTCTCGGGATTTAGCTTCATTGTACCAGTGTCAAGATGTTAGTTTATCTTGGGAGAATGGTTTTGTTTAGAAGACACTTATATATTTTTTAATGATTATTTTAAAAAGCAAGGTAAAGTGCACGCTACCACTGTGGCTACTAGTAAAACATAAATTTATTTTTCCTGTAATTTTTTTGCTCTCAATAATTGGAAAAGGATGTTCTGTTGAATGTCTGAATAAAAGCAGAATAAAAATCTCTACATAATGCAACTAAATCTGACATTATAAAATAAACACCATTTTCACTTGTTTTTTGAAAATCTTGAAGAAATCTTTTATAGATATTTGTCATTTTTTTGAGATTACCTCACTCTCTAAAACAAAATTTTGTAAGATTTACAGTACTTGTTTTTGCAGTATTGACCACATCCATCCTCTTTCTGGAACATCCAGTGCAATGTTTTATGTGGGTGTGTTTGTTTTAAAAGACAGTATTTCTAGGCATTTTGCACCATGGTATTGATGCCTTCTAATATCATTTTCCAATTAATTAAAACTTATATACATATATGTAATAGCTACGTAATTATTTTTCATGTTAAATCCCTCTTGCTGTTCATAAATATCATCTGTCTTTCACCTTCAGCACATGTAGGTGCCTGTTATTTTTTTATTAGCCTCATTTCTTTTTATACCAATACAATCTTATTAAACCTGTCCGGAATCTACTGTAGTGTGTATTTATGAAATTCTTCTGTGATGAATGATGTGACACATTTTGTCAGTAAAATCTTATGCCTATACAAATCTTGTTGACTTGACTACAAAATTAGAGATTAATCTGTTAAAAAAGCTCAGTACCAAACCAAGAAGTGCTTTTCATTGTCCTAGTGTCTTTCCCCACATCTCAATTAATTGTGAAAAGATTTGAGCAAAACCAGTAGATGGTGCTGAAATGCTGCAGAGCGTAAAGCACTTATCATAGAATCATAGAATGGTTTGGGTTGGAAGGGACCTCAAAGATCATCTTATTCCACCCCCCCTGCCCTGGGCAGGGACACCTCCCACCAGACCAGGTTGCTCCAAGCCCCATCCAGCCTGGCCTTGAACCCCTCCAGGGATGGGGCAGCCACAGCTTCTCTGGGCAACCTGTTCCAGTGTCTCACCACCCTCACAGCAAAGAATTTCTTCCTTAGATCTAATCTGAATCTTTTTTCTTCCAATTTAAAACCGTTTCCCCTTGTCCTATCATTACACCTCCTGGCAAAGAGTCCCTCCCCAGCTCTTCTGTAGGCACCCTTCAGGGATTGAAAGGCCGCTATAAGGTATTGCGATAAGGTTTTTGCTATAAGGTATTGCTGCACTTCAAGCACATGGGCTTTTTGTGCAAAAGGGAAAAGTAGAAGTGAGAAACTTCAGTGTTTTAGTTTAAGCACCAAGTTAACTCATGTTGTTTGGTTATATATTTATTTCTTTTAGGTCAGGATCCACCGATGCAGGAAAATACAAATGAAAAGGAAGAGGCGTTAACCGCTGAAACCATTGTTGATTTGCAACAGTTTGTCCCAGTGGGTGGTGTGTACCACATCGACGCACTACAGCTTCCACCTCAGGTCAAAAAAGTCAAGGACTGGAATATGGTGGAGGTAAGTGAGGCAAGAGATGACACCCTGTGCAGTCCTCTTGCCTGTCATTCTTGAAGAGCTGTTTGGAGGTGCGTCACCACCGTACAGAAGTAGTGTGTCATTGCAAACTAAAGGCCCGAGTTTCTTAACTAGGCCAATTTTTGGAGCAGTTGTGGGGAACAGATCAGCCTGCACTTGGAGAGCTGTTTGCTCATCAGTATTTTCTAGCACAGATTGCTGTGCTGAAACATACTCTTGGCCAAAGTAAAATCAAAGAGAGAAGTTGTTAGTTGTTCAAGGTACACTTAAACGGGGATGGTGATAAGATTACCACCAATTCAGTGCCAGGCTCTGTAAGATACTTGAGGCCTATAGCCAATGTGTGCCAGTTTTCCCACTCATGGAGCCTGATGCAGCATTAACCTAGATTACAGGTTTTTTTTTTAGTGAAGCTGAAAAACTTTAATGAAGGAAATTCCAGTGCATACTAATCAAGCAGGAGTGTGGGGAGATGGAGAGGCCTGGGAGCTTTGTTCCCGGCCGAGCACATGGACCTGCACTGCCACTTACCAGTGACATCTTTCATTCCCTTTGACACTGTGTGGAATTATGTCTGGTTTTGCCTCTCAGGTGCTCTTGGGGTTTTTTTGAAGACTCTGGATCTATTAAAAAGTGACTATGCCTACTGTGAGGCACATAAGGGGTTCAAAGGCCCGGTCATAGCGGCCCTTCTACTGTCTTCAACAGTGTAGTTGGAAATGTGTTGGAAGCATGCAATATTAGCACACCATTAGTACTAATAAATTTTAAATGGTGTGTTAGAAAAATTCCACAGGTGATTAAGTGGACTTAAAAAAAAAAAAAAAGAAAAAAAAAGAAAGGTAGTACATTTTTAAATAAAAATGTTCTCTGTCCTTTTCCCATGTTGCCAAAGGTACTCGCCGTTGGATTGGAGTCATACACATATCCCCCAGAAGAGGCTGAAGATGCCACACATCCACCCATACAGATCACCCTTGGGCTTTCTGATGATGTGATATATTTTAAGGATCCTGTGATAGCCCGATGGGATCCTGCAGGTACCAGGTTTAGGACATAAATTTATTTTAAGTTTGAATAATGGGATTTATACCCGAGTTTGAGTATTTCCAGAATGTAGTATTCTACTTATTAGAAAAGTATGAAGTAAGAAGATACTAGAATAGAATCTATTAAAATGGTTTTATGTTTGAAGTTACTATTGAAAATGAACTTATGGACTGCTATATAGTCGGTAAAAAAATGACAGTTACATTAGTATTTCTATTTCTTTTGAGGTTAAGGAGAAGCTTTCCTGTCAAAATTAGCCCAGTCTTGTGAACAAGACAATTAAAACGAGGGGAGTTTTTTACCTTAAGTGAATTCTCTTTGGTTTGTGCCTAGTACTTTATCCTAACTCTGAATATTAGTTAACCTAGGATGTGTTTACTAATTAATTCTTCCCCAGCACCCATCACAAGCAGAAGCTTTACATAGGCTTCTTTCTTTGAATTTTTGCATCCCTTTGGTAAAGGCCAACAGTGGAGAACTGATGGTATCAGCAACATAACATATAAAACACAAGAAAAGAGTCTCACCTTTGAGATGGACGCCTTTTACACAGTAGCCCTTCTCCAGGATGCTCATTGCCACATGCTCTATCAGGCATGGGAACTGCGACCTACTGGTATGGATGAAGCACTCCTTATAGTTACTACAGTCTTTGCAACAATTCAGATACAAATTAAGGTATTGTAAATATTTTTTATAAAACATTTGCAGATTAAAAAAAAAAAACCAACAAAACCACACCAGAATTATTACAGTGCCCTTTATTAAGAACCATAAGAGCAATTTGAATCTTACTGTTCCCCGGTTGAAAGTGAGGGAGATGGATTGGTGATTTAATTTCCATTATTTTCTGTAAAACATTTGCAGATTAAAAAAAAAAAAAACCACACCAGAATTAATACAGTGCCCTTTATCAAGAACCATAAGAGCAATTTGAATGTTACTGTTCCCCAGTTGAAAGTGAGGGAGATGATTGATTGGTGATTTAATTTCCATTATTTTCTGTGAACTGCTCAGAAGAAAGCAGCTGTATGATTGTTTGGTCCTTCGATGTTGATAGTACTTTGCTGAATTCAAGACTGCTGCACCAGCTAAAGACTTAAACATTGTTCCTCTTCGTGTAATTGGGAGGAGAGAGAAGTAAAAGCATTTCAACAACCTACTACTAATGCTACTTGTTCCTTCTAAAGGTTTGAGTTACATCCATCTGCTCATTGCCATATAAATCAGTTCAGTAACAGCCATGATTTTAAGAGTCAGTATCAAGCAGAAGCATGGGCCAGTAGACCAGCAGAAAACTACAGAAAAGTGGCTTTCTTTGAGATAGATGGATGAAAGTTTACAGCCCAGAGTGGTAGATAACGTATGCAAATATCCAGAAGAGCAAAGATACTGTTACTATTTTAATAGCAAAAGCAGAAAATAGCTTTCACAACCAGTAAGATGCTTTCGCTGGTTTGTACAACAGGATAATCAGTGTATGTTGTCTTCAGTAGTGGTGGAAGAGAAAGATGTGCTTTCCCACATGACAGGAAAATGGATAAGTCCACTTGACCTAAGAGCAGGTTTGAAAAAGGCTGGTGTGAATATTTTCCCAGGAGAGCATTCCCACAAGTATGTCTCTGTGAATAAGAAGGTGAGTGCAGGAGTGGGTGGTTTTCTTTGTATTTTTTTTTTTTTCAACCTATTTTTTACATAGATAACATTTTCTTGGACGAAGCCCTGTTGTGCAGAATCAGGTGGCAAATATAGAGGTGTTCTGGCAGCTTACACAGTGAATTCTGGTTAAAGCAAGCTTTTTTTTCCACATTATAATGGTATATATATTTTCTAACTTGTACTTTTGCATTACAGGCTCCCCTAGCAGAGGATAGGGCATATCAACAGATGGCACTGGTTGCATCTGCTTTTGCTTTTGCCTGGAGCAAGTGGAATCTAGAAGCAGGTCGAGAGAAAGTAGTGTTCAAGGTCTGTGGATTTAGACTACACTTCTAGAGAACAACAGCACAGAACCACCCCAGTTGAAGAGATAGAAACAAATTACAGAAGTTATTATAATCTCAAACATTGTCTTCAAGTGCAGCAGTTTTAACATTTAGGGTTGACTTCTTAGCAGTGTTCAGTAAAACTTCAGAGCCTGCCTTACAGCTCATGCATTTGTGAGTTTTCTGATGGGACACATGTCCCAGTAACAAAGACAGCTGGGAATGTGCCAGGATGTGTAACTGATAGCTCAGCTACTGAGGCTGCAGCCAAGGCTAAAGGATGATGGAGCTGGATGCTGGTATTCACAAGTAGCAGCCTACTGCAATAGCAATCTGATCTGCAAGATTAATTGTTAGTATCTGGACATTTCTTCTTGTCCAGTACCCGATGCACACTCTTAGGCACAGAGTGCTCGTATTGTTTTAGAAGGTCGAAGCAACACCTTGGTTTTGTCATCATATTACACTCATTACACTAGAATTTAGAATATGTACTGTAAGTGTCATGGGCTTCATCTTACAGCCCCCTTTTTTTTCCCTGCAACAGGTAAGTGAGCATCTTAAGGCAGATTCTATCGAAGACAAAGACTGGTCTCTTTACATGTTTAATGGTGAGAAAGCACAGAAGCTCAAGATCACTGAAACCAGTGAAGCTTTTTCAGAAGAGCTAGAAGATGATTCTGAATTTCACTCCACACTCTACCATATGCTTAAAGACTTTGCCAGCAAAGAAGCAATGGATAAGGTGGAAGCAGCAAGTGACCTGTTTATTGATGTTGTGTATCAGCTACTCCTGGCTACGAGAGTTTTAACATACTCTTAAGTACTGCGTGCTTTCCTTTTAAACTTTATTATCAAAAGCTTTCAATAAAGTTACATTTCAAGTCTTGAATCCTTTTCAGTTCAAATCATTGGAACAGCTTCCATGACTAAAATGCAAATAAAGTTCAAAAATAAGTTTTTTTATTCTCCTGTGGCTAGACCACTTCATTTAATTGTTAGCTACGTTCAAGATTACTACCTGTTTTACTGTAAACATGAATAAAACCAACGTACTTTTAGGTACTTGTAAAGATGACTTTTCTCAGAATGGGGGAAGAAAAGTATTTCGTAATTTCAAGTCATGCTTTTTAAAAAAAAGAAAAATCATCTCCCCAAAAAGCACCCACAGCCCAACCAACTAACCCCCAAAATATAACCTTAATTATACTAGCTCAGCTTCTCAGACTGTCACCCAGAACTTGCACGTGTAACTACAGATGCCAGAACCTGCGTTATACCGGGGGTGGCCCGTTGTGTTGAAGTCCTGTGTATGGCCACAACAGTTGCTGTAGTGAAGTCCAGGAGTCCCCAGTTCCGACAGGTGCTGCATCTGCTGGTCTTTGAAGAGACAGCCCTGTGAGGAAGCTTGTGAGAGCAGCAAGCAGTACCAGGATGGAAACGGAAACCCAGAGAGTTTTGTTGGCGTTGGAAAAGGAAGCCTTGAAATGGGATGCCCACGATGACATCAAATTGTACCTGTGCAGAAGAGTCAGAGCCGTTCAGTTTTTCTTCAGAACTTCTTCCCACCCAACTCCCCCACCCCAGAAAACCTCTGAAGCAAACCAGACCCCACAAATGAACAAACAGATCCTTAACTATCAAAAGTGAGAAGGTTGTCAGTGTAGGGGGAGCTAGGTACAGCGGTCACTTATGGTCTGGGTTTACAATGCTGCCTCATCAAGATGGTCATCAAGAAGTCTTGCCTGTAGAGAGCACCCAAAGTAGTAGTCTTATGTTTTATTGTTTTCTAGGGCTTTGGTGCCTTTTTGAGATGAGGGAGAATTCCTGCTCTCACTGAATACCCAAATCCTACACCTCCATCGTTTATCAAATAGCAGGAAACAACATATTTGTTGTCTTCTCCGTTTTACACACTAGCATCATTCCTTCTCCCTCCCTCCATCAGGAATGCTCACGGTGGCATCTTAGCATAGGATATCCATATGGAAAAAAGTTCCTCTGTAAAGACAGCAGACCTCCTTCCCTGCAAGGCAGGGGCTTCTAAGAGGCACTCGTTTAGGACAGCACTCTCTTCCCTGACTTGAGATATTCCAATAAATCAGCTGGAATAGCCTGGAGTTAGTCTTGATAACTACTTGTGCCTTAGTGCCTGCCAACGCTGCCCTTGAGCACAGGCCTCAAACCCTTGCTAACACCTATTCTTGTAGGAATGATCATGAGCTGGTGGTGCAGCTATAACAGCTCCCAAGATGAAATAAATGATCACGAGCTGGTGGTGCAGCTATAACAGCTCCCAAGATGTGACCCCAAGAGGTGGGATCACAGTATGAGGCTCCTCCTCACCTTTCAGGATTAATAATGATTCCCTGAAGAGCGAGTGAGTCTCTGGCACCTGACATGACTCATTCCCAGTTGATGGGTTTAAGAAGTTGGCATTAACAACCAAACCAGAACTGCTGCTTTGCTTCCTCTTCCCTCATCCCCCACCCAAACGCCACTTTACCTCACCATGATGTGAGGAAAAACTTACGCTGACTCTAGGTTCCATTTGGAAGAATGTTTCCCTTTTTCAGAGATGCTTTCCTTCCTTGGTGGTTCTTCTTGTACTTCAGCAGGCGATTCCAACTGCTCATCTCTGTAAGCAAGCGTCAACAGTTCCAAAGGTTTCTCATCCAGCATTTAAATTTGACAGAGCTCACAATTTCTTAGCTTTATAGACCTGATCAGGCAGTGGGCAGTTAAAGAGTTCATTAACAGCAAACTGACCAGCCCTGCACACACATCTGGAAAGAGGTTGCTGTTGAACTTACTTTATTTCAGGATGTTCATCTCCGTATTCTGCCCAAGCGTACGTGCTGATGAACCGCTGTAGCGAAGGGCGCTTCTCATTTGGCTTTGCTCCTAGCCGTCCCCTGTCATATTTTAAAGAGATTTGCCTTAATTTCCCCTTCAGATACATAGTAGGAAATTAGAAACTCAGCAGAGGGCTAGTCATTTGGGTAGGCCTTAGACAAATAACTTTCAAAATCAGTTGCCTGAAACTAGGATTTATTTTTTTAAGAAAAAAAAAACAACACACAGAACAAAACACACCACAATACCCAAAGAACCCACAAAACATCCAGTTCCAGCAATGCCAGCTACCTAGATTTCCTATTTTAGTTCTAAAGCAAGAAAGTCAAAGTAGTTTTTTTAACTCTCAATCATTAATGAAAAAAATAAAAAAAGAAGAGTTGTAATATTTAGTCACAAAGACTCATTTACCTCTTGAAGCACATAAAGCTAATGTGAGAGGTGTAGCCTAAACATTATTATACTGCAAGATGCTCCATAATCTGCTTAATACAGGGCACAGTTAGAGTTGATAAATATTTAATCCTATTCGAAGACCAGCCCAAGTAACTTTACCAGCTGCTTGATCTCCTGTTGAATTTATCACTCTGTTCATCTCCATCAGGTTCACGGAGTTGGGCCTGGAGAAGAAGTTGGACACACTTACTGCACTGCCATTTTCACACTTCAGCCCAGCCAGCTTTGAGAAAGAGAAGTACCTTACCCTCTGGGAGCCCTTACTTACCAGTGGCAACCCAATACCTGCATTTCCAACACTCCTAGGCAACGTTGCAATGCTAACTCTTCGTAGGGCTGACGATGGCTATGCAAATAAGAGGCATTACTGACTATCAAGGAATGACTGGATTACTCACTGACCACATAGAATACCATCTGCTTTTATAGAAACTGTATAGAAAAATAGATGTTGATACTCAGCTTGAAGCGACACACCAAGAAGAATGAAGTCATAAGCAGAGCCCAAACCATATTCTTTAAAGCAGTATCTTTCCACATTAACTGCTGTTCCTCCCCTAAGCATCTGAAGAGAGGCTGGCTACACAGCTTCCAGTGAAACACCGGAATTGAGCAGGTCTAAATTCCTCTAATGGTGCTCACAGGAATTTCTACAGTCAATTTGAACTGCTACCACCTATTTTTTCCATCTCTGTGCCCTTCTGTGCTCTGTAGCCCCGATGAACAATATAATGAACAATATACATGAACAATATTTCTTAACCATTGCATTCAAGAGCACCCATTTCAGGTTCTGTGAATGCTTCATCTTCTAAACAGGACCACATGCAGTTCCCTTGGGTTGGTGGGGAGAGGTGGGGGCAATTGAAAACATATCCTTGTGTCTGATGACATCAGCCCATATTTGAGACAGAAAACCACAAAGTAAAGCATGTAGCAGAGCACCAGCACATGACAAAGCAAAGACAAGTAAAGCAGAGCACCAGCACATGACAAAGCAAAGAACACCACAAATACACACACACTTAATTTCAGCTGTAAATTTAGGCTGTAAGAGCCATTACCTTAAAGTTAAAAGAATTTAGTAGCTTTTTATTCGTAGATTCATCTGTGAAAAGATCAAACATCAGAAAGGCTTACAAGAATGCAGTAGGGTTTTTTGCAACTCAAAGTCTGACTTTTTGGAGTGTCTGTTTAAGTGAAGAGCTTCTCTGCATACTCTCAGAAAGCAGAAACAAAGATTTCAGGAAAAAGCTTTCTATTGCATTAGGTAAGTGAATATTCACACATTATACATCCTCTACAAGCATCAATTTCTGTTGCTCTCATTAAATGTACTGTTCTATGATTAAGGCAGTATCCTGTTATAGGGCAATCTTTTCCAGTCAGGAAGAAATACCCTGCGATTGAAAAGACTCCTGTGAGGATTTTACCAGTGTATAAGACTGCCCTTCCAGTTTTTAAAATATATTCTCTATTTTTCATAAGAATTTAAAACTTCTCCTGGCAAAGATGCAACTGCACATGCCATCTGAAAACCTGACCATTGTACCATCTGCTTAGGGGGGGGAAATTCAGAACACCTGCACTTAAGGAGCATGCAATTTGTATTTTGAGAAGAGCAGGAAGCATCTGTAAATATCAGTCAGAGCTCAGCTATCTAGAAATAGCTGCTGGGAATACTCCCGTGTGGGTGAGCACCCAAACTCACTGCTCATAAGGTTACCATCACCATCACGTACACCACACTTTTCTAAAAGCCAGAATACAACTGCATACCTGCAATGTTTTCCCCCACCTTGAGATTCATGACAATTTACACACATCTAATCTCACAGACTTTCCAATACTGTTAGTAAATTGCTATTTTTTTCCTCTAGTTTTAGGAAAGGACATACAACAGCCACACAACCCCTCCACCTAAGAGGTTAAGCTACAATTAGGTAAGGGTCTGTCTGGCAGGTGCTAGGAGAAGGAAAGACAAAGCAGCTTTTCTTAGTTACCTCGATCTCCAAGAGAACTAAAGGATCTCTCATTCTGGAGCAAGACTTGTTTCAGCTCCTCAAGTTCCGCGTGTTCTTTTGCGTACATGCGCTTCAGGTTTTCCACATGTTGGATCATTACTTCCACAGCCTTGCTGACACGGCTCTCCTAATAGAGTGGATGCAACAGCAGTAGAGAAGTGGCTCTTTGAGGAACTGCATCATGTTTAAATTTTAAGACTTTTTTTTTAATCCCCTCTAACCAGCTGCTCTCATCTTGCATCACTGCCATGCAACATCCTCTCATTTTTGTCCACCCGTTCAAAGTTTCACTACAACTTATCTCTTCACACATGCCCAATTTACACAGGTCTCACTTCCTCAGTGATTACCCTTATTCTCACAAATTAGTCTTCATTCTCTGAACCCTTACAACTCCTCCTCCTCATCTCTTTCTCTGACCTACAGTCTCAGCTGCCACCATACATTTGCTAGTATTGCTAAGTCATATTTTCATGCTGTTTTTTGGTATTATACACAACTACACATAGCATTTGAGTAGGTCATTGTAAATTTCCATAGATTTAACTTATTAACTGCCCTTTCTGTAAGGCACAGAACTACCAGTTGGACTGCTGTTACCACATTTCATTCTTGTGGACTCTACCATATACATCCCTCTCATGCAAAGTTCTTTCTTGGACTTTTGCTCGTTTGGGTTGTTTGGGGTTGTTTGTTTTTTTTTTTAAGTCCAAGGTGTGTTTTGTCACAATGCTAGTGCAATGTAGCTGCTCTCACAGCACCTGGGATTTCTTATAAACACGAACAGATCTGAGAAAAGAAAGCTGGGACTAAGCTGTACTGGTCAGTCTGCATAACATACATGAGACTCCCAAATCTTATTCTGGAATCAAACAGACAGTGGTATCCCTTTACATCTAGAAGCTTTTAAATTTCTACAAAATACATTTATATGGAAATGGTTACCTGATTAATAGCTCCCAACATCTCTGCTCTACTGGCGACTCGGGCTGCATACTGGCCAAGAAACTGCAAGCTTTTTTGCAGCTTCTTAATGATTTCCTGTGCTTGGTTATCTTCTTCACACAAAGGGACTAGAGCCTAAGAGGCATATTGGTAAGAAAAAAAAACAGTCTGAGCTATTAGTAGAGAGAGAAGGGTGAACCCAACTGATGACACTGAGGAGTTATGTTCAGGCCCACACAGTCATGAGATCAGCATCCAACATCCTTGATCAGTATAACTTGATATAGACCTTCAGCGGGCAGGTGCCTCAGCTTATCCAGCATGAAATCAGCTGAAGACAGGGGTTCTTGCCTGACACCTGTGCAATAGAAAAACTACCAACTGCCTGAGCATGCTCAGATGAAGGCTACCCCTCAAATGCTGTCTCTCATATTCCAAATGCATCACTTCAGAACTTCATTCTGATTTGCTTATAACTTATTACACACCCCCCCTCCCCCCCAAAAAATAGCAAAAGAAAGACACTTTCACAGCCGTTCATCCCAGCCATCCTTCCAGCCTTGTCCAACACTAACCTCTAACATCTTCAGAGCATTTGTGATCTCCTTTTTCAAATTTTCTTCAGCTAAGTCTCGGGACCTTTCTTCAAGCTTCACTCTCTTGTCCAAGGTAAACAAATCACATTTAAAACCTAAGGACAACCTCAGAAATTCAGCCTGTTGTGGGAGAGGAAAAGACTTCAGAATAATCCAAGTTATGCAGAAGCTTTAAGGAGATTTACATACTGACATGACACTTGGGACCATACCCCTGAACAAAGTTATAGGAGATATACAGAAGGGAAAGCAAACACAGCCCACTTCTGCAAAACCAGTCGTCCCATCTGTAGCCAGAATAGGTGATATCTTGGCAGCACACAGCGTGCCATCTGTGTCTTTTGGCAAATCTGTCTTAAATGAACACATTCTGCCCTGAGAGAAGGTCACAGCTATCCTCCTTCAAGCTTGCAAACAAATTTTTTTTTAGTAGTGACAGATCTTTTGTTCAGTTTTACCGATTGCCACCTTCTCTTGTCCCTTCCAAAAATTTAATTGTGATTGGAAAGACTGATTTCAGAAGACAACTTAGAGAAATACATCCAGGTTAGACTACTCAGCATCATCGTTTTATACAGGACTAGATATCAATCAGGGCTTATGTACAAGATCCTTCTGTTGTCTGAGATACTTAAGGATACAAGGAGTCAAGACTTACCTCCACTTCTTTCTCAGTAGGAGACTCACTGTAGGATAAGAAGAAGCAATCATGTAACAGACTGCAGCTTTAAATTCATACCTGCAGGTGATCATTGAAAGTCAAAACACTTACGGTTCATTTGGCTTTGATTTATCTCCTTTAATGCCACCTGCAGAGGGTGAACTCCCTGAGAAGAGAGGAAAAAAAAAGTTCTCAAAAGCGAAAAGCAGCCTCCTAAAAAGTCTTTTTAAGCCTCGTGAAAGTCTTTTTAAGCTCCAACAGAAGCCACTGTTAAAAATTAGCAGTGTTAAGCTCTTGCCAATTAAAAATAAATAAATAAATGCATATTTCAGAGTATGTTAGGATTAGTACCAGTGAGAGTGCTATCTTACTTGTACAAAGCCCCAAAAGTTAGTTAGTTCTTCAGTTGGCTTCAACTGGCATTTAATTAGAATAGGAAAGTTAATTATAGGTTTTGCTTTAAGTCCCCAGCCCATGGGTTTGAGATGTTTTGTGACTTGCTACATCACTAACTTAGTAAACTCCAAAGGCAAAAGGCGAGGTGATTAGAAGAGTAGAGATGTCTAAGCACACAGTTAAGTGGAAACATTGGCCACCTTTTCAATACCATATCACCCCAAACTCTAGCTAGCAGAAAGGATGCCACTGTACAAAGATTTGACCCTTTACAAATCTTTGGGGAGGGGGGAGGCATGTGCCAGAACTGCTTCAAATATCCCAACTCCTTTGCAACCCTGAAGAAATTTTCCTTCCTGCCTAGAGGAAGAAGGGGTCTGTTAGATCAGTATCTGTAGAAGTCAGAGAAGCAGGTTTTGTATGATAACATCTTCCCTCTCTTCATCGCTAGCCCGTTTTGATCCTTAACTACACCTACTAGTCATTAAAACAAAACCCCTCGTAATAACTGGTGTGGGGCAGGCATTTCTCTGCACCTCTTTACACAGCTCCTGACACAGATGACCCAGGCACGCACTCCTGCGAGTTACACATCTGTGTTCAGCAAAAACCTCTTACCTTTCCTACTGGAAACCATGGGTGACGCTTCCTCACTCCGCTCTTTATTGTTTTCCTTTTCCTGGTCCACCTCCTAAAGCCATATCAGAGAGTAGTTATAGTAAGGGAACAGCCACAACACCACTGGAGGGGCCTGTCCTCCCCTGCAACGTTTTTCTTTGTCACTGCTCAGCCAAAACACGTTACTAGGACTCTTACCAGGTCTTCCTTTAAAATGTTTTGAAACGCAGTTTTGTGTTCTTCCGTCACAGGGCAGAATTCCTTCTTGGTCAGATCCGTTCCTGGGGAGAAACATTCCCAAAACTAAATGTAACTCAAAAGACAAAATAAACCTCCAAGACCCAGTGTGCTAGCCCAACAGGGCTAAAAGAAATTGCAGAAAATGCCAGGAGAGGGCATTAAGGAGGAGGCAGCAGCAGAGAACAATATAAAGACATAAAGGAAGAAGTGTGATGATAATTATGTTGGCTTGAAAAAAAGAAATCCCAATAATAAGTGTTACATATGAATAAGTGAGGATATTATTCCTTGTTATGGTTCCTCTAGTTGAAGTTGAAAGAGTTACAGTAATATTCCCTTGGTTAAATTAATTTCATTATTTTGTTATCAGCATGGGATTTTTTTGTTTGCTATTTAAAAAGACTGTTAATTAATTTTGATTTGAAATTCTATAAGCACAGAAACGTATTAAAAAAAAAAAACCCATGCACAAACTGATGCGTGATGTTCTCTTTCATGCTATGGAATATCAGATAAAGTCAAGAAATAGATGCTACTTCACCTGCTATTACAGAGGAGCTTGAGCATAACCAGGTCGTGAAATGCATGCAGTTCTGGTATTTCAGGTGTCTGCAAGCTTCAAGCGTAGTCTAACACTTGGACTGTCCTAAAAACTGAGCTAGCAGGGTGCTGATAGACCCAAGAAAAAAAAAAACCTCTCTTTGCCAGAAGAGTGGTAATGAACTGGTACATTCAGGAAGCCATAATGCCATTTCAAATGCAACACAGACTTTCAAGGGCCACAATCTACAGAAGCTTTAAAGGCAGGCAAAAATAACCACCAGAAAGACAGCTATTAAAAAGATTTGTAAAGGAAAATATTTAAGAAACTGAAGAGAGTCTAAGAAATCCACTAGTTTCTTGTGTAGCAGTAACTCTGGTAGCTATTTATACCTTTTAGAACATCTAGATTTTTCTTCTACTTTTTCTCTTTATGTAGTCATACACACGCCCCCACACAGATGCAAGCCAAAGAAATGGCAAGAGAAAATCCAATCAAACCTTCAGGTTTGAAGTGTCTTTTTCCCCCCCCCCACCAGCCTTCACATGAACAACATCCTCCATTTAGCTCTCCCTTTTGTCCCTGCAGATTTTTGCAGTACCCCTGCATATCTGACCTGGCTCCCAAGCACCTTTAGAAGACCTTGTGTGGTACTAGCAAAAACCACAAGCGAAGATTCACCAATGTCTCTGTTCTAATACTAGAAACGCTTTCTATTCAGAGATGTACAACAGGCAGCAGGATCTCAGACTTTAAAGCTACTCAGACTGTTTCTGATCTTCTTTGCATATCTGTTTCCTCCTTGCCAAAGGCACCTCAACCACATATGAAAATTAACTGCAGAGGCAAATTGGAAGAAAGAAAATATGCTTGAGTGAGGGGGACTGAATTAGATGTCAGGAAGATAGTACTAAAGAAAGAAGCAAAAACAAACAAGAAACTATGACAAATCTTGTATTTAGGTAAAGGTTAAAAAAAAATGGTTACTAACAAGCTTGCACATGTATCCTGTACTACCTATCCAGATTAGGTTTTTTAAAAACAGCTTAAATGCACTGTGTACATGTATTACACTTTTGTTTTGCTTTTAGTTTTTAAGGGAAAGAAGCACCAGTAGGTTTGATAAGATAATTCTTCTAGGTGTTTGTGGCTATAGCAACAGACAGAACCATACAAAAAGGCCTCTATCCTCATCTCTCTTCTTGACCCATCCCAGCTTCTTGTGCAGTAAGCATCAGTTTTGAAAGAGAGAAAAAGTATTATTTAGTCTAACTATACGTCACCATGTTTTTTAAAAAACATGAATACATTTTCTTTTCTCCCAAAATTGCCCCACAATGTTCTGCCAGCTAAGCAGGCACCAGAATGTCCCATTTATTCCTCACAATGCTGTAGGCCACTGGCCACCTGTAAGTTAAAGCCGTATTCCCATTCAGAGTCTCAGAGCACTTGCAGGCAAAATTGTTTGCAAACCCATAAATTCACAAGTTGCCACTAAGTTATTTTTCTTACTCAACTTCCTCACTTCAAAGATGTGCTGGAAGCAAGCCATTTCCTCACTGTGCTGCGGCAGTTACCCTACCTGATTCGGGACCAGCCGGATCCTTATTGTTGTTTTTCTTCATTGCTACAGAAGTTGGCATATCTTCCTCTTTTTCAGGTGAGCACTTGGGTGATTTTTCCTCCATAACAAGGCAGCCTATAATATCAGGCCATAGAAGACAGGGCTCTTACTGTTCAGTAACTGTGCAGACTTGAGCATCCCTATTCCCAAGGCTTTCAGTGCAAGAAGTCCACGCAGCTGTGCCCCAAATCAAGGGCTTACCTATTACTGGGGCAGTGCTTTCCAAAGAGGATGTAAGAACTTCTTCAGGTGAAGTTAAGTGATCACTGCAAAAAACAAAATTATTTCAGACACTCATCCGTATTATATAATCTTGATAAAGGCATTTAAAAGCTGGCACAAAATCTGACCTGGATGGGACCAAACTGGCTGGTAGTGTTGGCTCTGCACAGTCAATCTTAAGATGGAAAGAGAGAAGAGTTAGTGTCAGGGAAAGGTTTGTCTTGTCAGTAGAAAATTTGTATGTCAAAGTTTTAATAATTCCTCCAGCTGTTCCTAAATTATTTCAACTGAAGACAGTAAGGGCATACATATTCAGCTGCTAGTTTAAAGCCATCCATCCATCCAGTCTACAGCTTAGCACGTTATCATCATTAGGAGCAATAACTATGTTTCTGCAGAAATCATGTCAGGAATATCATACATAGGGATGTATTTTGGTTCCTGACTTCATTTTTTGCTTCTAATGCATGTTTTCAAACGACAAGTGTATGTATTACCATACCATTGTTCTATCCTAATGCTGTGCATGAAGATACATCCATTTTCAAGATCTTGACCTCAAACCCCACAAGTGAGGTGCACAGAGCTTATTCAGCTATAGATGTCAGATTCATTTAGGTAAAAAAAAAAAAAGCATTAATAATAACAGCTCAACTAGGGAGATGATTTGGAACATGGAAAACTTGCATGTTATGCTTTATATTTTAATCACGTGCCTTTGAATGACACTGGTTTTCAGTATTATATATAATTACCTAGCCAGTTCAGGGGGCTTCAGGCCTCCTCCTTCATACGCAAACACCAGAGAGGAATTCAGCAGTTAAAGGCTGGTATGTAGTTTTAATCATGTTCTCTTAGCTGCTACAGTGCGGTTTCGGGCCCAAGTCTTATCACATTACAGACAAAACCAACATCCTCTGAAGTCATTTAATATGGCAAGGAAGATACTAAATGGGAAACATCCCTCTTCCTCATTTCACCCTGGAGAAGTCCAGCGTGCTTATTCAATTGATAGATTGATCTCTCTTGTGAGTGACAATACAGGGTAAAACAGAGGTTGGAACTCCACCGGCTGCTGACAGAGGAATGCTGAATAGAAAAAAAAAAATCCCAAAGGTATCTCCAAGCACAGAAGGCATGAGACTAGCCAGCTTTGGTAGCTCCCTACATATCCCTACAGTTGTCCAAGGCCAATCAACTGCTCCCAGCATCAGTAAGTGCATTTGCTCTCCTCTCCACTCCCTTCACCCATCAGAGCTTGACTGCCCTCACAGGGGCCTGCCCCAGCCAGTCACACAGTTTCCTCTAATGCAAATCTAGGCTATTTTTATTCTTATTTGAATTCTCTATTAAGCTTAAGGAAATACAGCGTTGCATTTGCCTTGTTCAGGGCATTAGGTCTGCAGGAGTTTTGGGGAAGGAGAAGGTGAAAATGAGTAGCATGTTGGAATGAAAACAAAAGAAACCTAAAGGGCTTTTAAAGCACACACCCCAACAAACATCCCTTGAATCATCTGGAACCGACTAATTATTCTATGTGACCTCTCCCTCCCCAGGAAATCACATGGGTAGTGGTTTCTGTTTACAATGAAGGAGACCCCCTCAATTCATTTCTTAAAACCCCATACTGACCATTAGGATTGTGAGCTCCCATGGATTGCACAGAGTACACTTAATAAGACATAACCACCAAACCCCACACACTCTAGATTTCCTAATTAAACAGATTTGCACAGGATATTAGAGAATGGTTCTTCTTCCTAATCAAAGAATTGTGTCAAAGATGAGCCTGCAGCACGATCCTAATAATTTTTCCCCCCTTTATCTCTTCAATTACCATAATAATTCAAGGATCTTCTACCACAACAGACAAGACTGTGGCCAGAATTTGTATAATTCCTCAAGCATTAGTATTTGGAAAGCCTATCACCTGGCTTTTAGCCTGTGATACGACTTTAACATTTATAAATCAAAACAAGTATAAAATGCCCAAGCTTCATCTGGGCTCTCACAAGAGATCCTTTAATAAATAGCCCCTAAACTCTCACAGTAACAAAGCTTTTACAAAATAATTTGAGTTACTTACATGCTGAAGGGCTCGATCTGCTCAAATGCATCTACCGCCGAAGTATAATTAAGAAAACTAGGGAGACTTTCCCTATTAAACAAGGATATCCAAATTTTGCTGCACGTGACAGTTTTTAGACCAGATACTGGACACAGCCTGTTTGCCTTTTCTCTGGGGCAAGCTTTAACATTTTCATTTTCCCCTCTCTAGATTATTCACACAGAAAGTTTATATTAAAAAAAAAAAAAAGGCAAAAATGGAAAGTGACATTTCTGAGCCCAGCTGGAGTTACAGAAAACTCCAGAGCAACAAAACACAGGCATTTCAAACAACTTGGCAGGGCCTTGACTTTCCAGAAGGACTGGATAAAGACAGAGCCTTTGAGATTATCCTCTTTATGGTGGCTTAAGTAGTAGCAGCACAAACTAGGAATTCCAAAACCACAGGCAGTCCCCCTCACTCTTACTTTTTACCCTCACTGCACTGTCTGCTTTGATTCAGTGCTACAAGCAGACCACTGCTGCACTTGCAGATACCACATGCCAGCTGGGATAGGTCTGAGGTTGCCTGCTCAATTAGTCTTGCAAAGGTTATTTCCAGGTTCCCTGACCACTGACCAACACTCCTCCATCATCCACCACCAAGGCCAATACTGGAATTTGTAAAGCTGGTTAGAAGCCCTGTGTGGACACTCCTCCACCATCACCACCAAGGCCAATACTGGCATTTGTAAAGCTGGTTAGAAGCCCTGTGTGGCACAGAGTACAACTAGGTGTGCTGAGCTGCAGCTCATCTTGCTGTTGCCACAAGAAAGCCAACTGACAGCTCAAGCTGTAGATGCAGGATTCAGTACTGCAGTGAAGGCACATCTAGGCACACCAGCTGAATCCATACAGCAAACATGTCATTTTTCAGTTACGTGGTAGCTGTCAGAGAAAGTGCAGAGAAAGGCAGCGTTCACAACTAAAACATCCTGTGGTTTCTTGCAGGTGGATAAAAAGAGCAAAAAAATCACTCAGACTTCCCTGGCAGAACTGAATATTGCTGCAGAAATAGCAGTCTCAGTCCTTGAAACCACGTTTAAAATACTACTCCTCAGCCAAAAGCGTGACCCAGGTGCACTTGAACGTCAGGACAGTTGAGTCTATAACTACGGTATTGCAGAAGGAGTGACTATCCCACACAGAACAAGATGTCACAACCCCCTGCTGACTGATGCCAGCTCCATTCACCTTGGAGAAGTGCCAATTTATAGCTGCTTAATCTGGATCCTAGTAAGGCACTAAATGCTTGAACCCATTCAAACCCCCATCTTAGGCATCGGAGATAGCACTCACCTCAGTAAGTGAAGAGTCCATCATTGTAATGGAAACAGGAAGGTCTACATCAGTAGAGTTATCAGCAGAGCGTATTTTCCACCTGGCAATACACATTTTATTTGCATATTGCCCAAACAACAGAGAGAGATATTGTCCTTTTTCCTTAAGCACATAACAACCGAAGTAACCACTATCTGTACAGTCAGACAGCTGGTCTTTCAGAGAAAGACAAATTCATCACTAGCATCAATCCCTCCTCCCCCAAACAGCAAGAGCCACCACCAGTCCTTCTCCCAACCTCCTCCTCACTGCATAATTCTATGGAAAACCAGTGACAAAAACTTCAAGAGCTGCTGAGTCTCTTTTGCTGCAGACTGCCTGCCTCTGCATCTTCAGGAATGTCCCTATCTTTTAAAACAGTGACTGACAGTAGTTAGCTAGCTAGCTTTCACTAGCTTAAGCATTTCAATCTCAATTTTAAAGACCTAAGGAGGCAGCTCGATAAGGAAAGACTTCAGAATTCTTGTTCTAAACTCAAAAAAAAAAAGTGACTCCTCAAAGCCAAAAGGATTTTGGCTCCTAAATGGGAGTGTCAGTTGGAAGTTAAATACTAAGAGTGACTCCTCAAAGCCAAAATGGGAGTGTCAGTTGGAAGTTAAATACTGAAAATGGACACAAGAATGCCTACATCATGCCTCAGTTCACCAGGACGGAATGGAAACACCATCACTGTATTTGGCTAGTGGTCACACCAGCAGTTTCAGTAAACAGTGTTTAATATTAATTTTGTGAATAGAAGCAGAGTGTTACCCCATAACACCATTAGCTGGCCACTGAGTGTCCAGTATTTCCTGTAATACTGAGTTCCTGTTGAACTCAGCATGTGCTGGGGATGCAGCTTCCTCTTGGAACCTGCTAGGCCCTGTGGACTGTTAACACCTTCTCCCCAGTTTAATCTCCCATCTTACTTGCACCCCACTAAGGTCACATCTGAAGTGGATGCACGTCTCAGATGGTGGCTTTCAAACATGCAGGTGCCAGAGCTCTGTCTCCAAGGCCAATCCCAGCCATGCACAAGAGAGTTATTTGGGCACGAGGTTTCCAAGGTCAGAGCATCTGTTGAGAGAGACAAGCGGGAAGAGTGACAGTCACTGGCAAAGTTGGATTTAGTCACATGTCAATTTTGGACTTAGTCTAAAATAATCAAGCAGCAGACCAACCAAATGCAGATTTACAATAAGGCAGCTTCCATCTTGGTGTGAAAAGGTCAGGTTATGTGGCCCTAAGCATTTTGTAGATGGAGAATCTGCAGGATGGGGATTTTCTGTCATTCAGGTTATAGAAACTTCCACATAGGACAGCTGTACTACCTATCAACTCTTCCTATATTTTAGGAGAGATAAAAAAATGGCCAACACCACAAGGTCTTACCTAGCAGAGATGTACTATGCCAGTATGAATTATCTGAGGACAATGTCCCAGGAGCTTCAGTGCACAAGGTGGGTCCTTCACTCCACAGTTGTTTAGAGCAATGGAGCTGCTAAGTGAAAAATAGCAAGTGCTGCTGTTATTCAATTATGCTGAATACATTAATGCCACCAACTGCATACACAGACACAGAGCCATACCTGCATAATGTAATACTAACAGTTATATAAATACATCATTTTGCCTACAAAAGCTCACATCCTTAATTGACAGAATAGATACAGGAAGAGGTAGAATTATTCAACTTTATGTTTGCAACAGACATTGGTTCAAGCTAGGCCTGGAACTAGATACACAACCAGACAAGTGAACAGGACAGGAGAACTGAGGGAGGGGGGAAACCCAAAAAACACCACAAGATGCCCCCCTTTCCTGCAACAACCAACCAACCATTGTGGAAAAGGAACCATCAACACAATGAAACTCCGAGCAGCCTCCCCCTTTCAGGCAAGACAAGCCAACCCAACCAGAATGATTAGGAAGGAGAACATTTGTCCAGTGTCCAGCTCTTGCTACACAAGTCAGCTTCCCCCCAGCAGGAGTGGGAGAGCTGCATGGAGACCAAACACTGCCCCCACCACCCCATGCCCCTGGATGTACAGCCCTTGCTTGCTGTTTACTCCTGAAGATGTGTCATCTGAAGATGGCCAGAGGAAAGTTGTGAAGCAGAATGTGGGTAGCTGCATTTGACCCACAGTTGTTTAAGTAATGAAAAATGGAGAAGAAATTGCAAGAGGTAACCCCATCTTCGGCCTCTGATCCTTCTCAAAACACAATTTATCAAGTGCGTGTATTTTGCCACAGTGACTGTTCAGAAGCAAGACAGAAGCAATAGAAGACTGGTTTTGCAGATACTTTTGCATATATTTTCAAAACTGGTTTTGAATATACTTTTGTATGCATGCATACATGTGAACGCTTATATACATAAATATATATCTCAATTTTTTATTGAATGTTTAACTTGACAAAGTTTCTCACAAGTTATTTATTTCTTTCTGGTCATTAAAAAAAAGGAACAAACAAAATCAGCATCCCATTTTAACAGGCTCAGCAGTGACCATAGCAAACACCCTTACCTTCCCTTTTATTGGCTCAGCTGATGTGGGCAGCAAATTGTAGTCAGATTCTAACTCAGCACAGCACTGTTGCAATAGAGAAATAGTTGAAGGCAGAGAGATGTAGAAGGGGGGGAAAAAAAGGTAAAAAAAAAGTGAAGGAGCATTACAACTGATTAAGAGCAAAATGGAATTTTAACTTTCTAACTGAACTATTTCAGCTATCAGGAAAACTAGGCAGTTGTTCTCCCTTGCTACTTTCAGCCTTTAATTCTGCAGAACATTAAGCACAAATACAGGTTTTCTTCACATGCAGCTAGTCCACAGCTTTGATTCTGCTCCTCTGATGCCCCTGTTACTGCCTAAGATACATTTTAGGATCTTCTGTTTGTCTTTATAAATGCCTTGTTATTCTATGTTAAATCCAGACTATTCAGACCCTGAGCTACAGCGTTCCTCACTAGAGCTGGTTGGGAAAAACGGCCTCCCACAACATGTACTCCTCCACCCCCTTCCAAACTTGAAGAAGGTGGTATTTTTATTCAAAGCAAAAGTACTTCAGAGTTACACAATTCCCAACACATTTCCATAGAGGAGCAGAAAAGTAATAACCGTTTCACTGCCTATTCCAATGCCTGGATACTGAAAAATATTTTATTACAAGACTTGAAACATTTGTTTTCAAGACTGTGTGGAGAAAAGAGGGCTGATCATGCAAGACAAATCACACCACTGCATCAAGGAAAGCTTCTCTCAGCTCCTTTTGATAAGGTCACCAGCAGTTATTTACAGTGAAGACCAACACCACACCTGTGAGTTCTACCCCATTTTTTTCCCAGAAGACTGAAGGAGGAAAATAATAATGGGCAGATCAGTACGTACAGTTTACTGCCTCCACAGTTACATACATGTTAGAAAAGAAGAAATCAGATACTGCCAAATTACTTGCAGTTCATCCCAGCTATAGATGTTCTTCCACCAGAGCACCTCCTGTGCGAGCCTACCTCTTTTTCTCCAAAACAAGCATCATACCTGACACACCAATTCACAGAGTCTCCTTTGAAGCAGTTCCCATCTTAGTGTATTAACAGTTGCTATGAAGAGATATTTACAAGTCTTACAGGGCTCCTTATAGTTAATGTGCAGATCCGTACGTACAGTTTACTGCCTCCACAGTTACATACATGTTAGAAAAGAAGAAATCAGATACTGCCAAATTACTTGCAGTTCATCCCAGCTATAGATGTTCTTCCACCAGAGCACCTCCTGTGCAAGCCTACCTCTTTTTCCCCCAAACAAGCATCATACCTGACACACCAATTCACAGAGTCTCCTTTGAAGCAGTTCCCATCTTAGTGTATTAACAGTTGCTATGAAGAGATATTTACAAGTCTTACAGGGCTCCTTATAGTTTGATAACAAGTTACATCAAGTTATTTGATAACAAGCTGTTATAGTGTCTTTAAACCTGACTACCTAGCACAAACCCTTTATACTTTGCTTTATCCTAGTTATACCTACAGCAATTTTTCACAGGAAAGAAAATTTTAAAAGTGTATTTTGTTTTTCGAGTTCTGGAAAACACTGGGCACTTTTTCTTCCCTGTGGTTATGTTTTCCCTGATATAAAAGGGAGGAATGCTTCCCCACCTCAGCGTTAAGGTGCCACAGCTCCCTGTAGAAATTAATAACTCCATTACAGCTTATTGGAAGAGAAGCATTTGCCCTTCCAATTCGACATCCTGTACAGAAGCTTTTAAAAAAAGAGTAATCCGTGGGCTTTACCTTATAATTAAAACATTCTTTGTTCATTTGGCAATGCCAGGGCCTGCCTCTGGTGACTTCTACTTTGATACAAGTCTATTGTAGCTTTTATACCACAGCTAACAACGGTGAGGGAAAGAGATTTCATTAGCACCATCACCTCAGTGCCCATGCAAAAACTGAAGGCAGCTCTCAGAAGGTTGTTCAGCTTTTTTACTGGATGAGGGCTGTAGCAATTAGTGGAAAGCCAGGATTAGACATTTGAAATGCAGAATGTTGACAGGCTGAAGTAGCTTTCTTGGCCAACGGGTTCCCTCATTTCTCACCTCTTATCCTGCAGGTGGGAAGAAGTAGAGGAATGAAGTGGGTGGGTGGGGAAGAGACTACAACCCAGCCCTTGAGTCATAAGGGCACTAGACCTGTCTGGCTTTCTGCAGGAACCAATATAAAACATTATCCTCCCCCAGTCCCTTCCATGTTTGGCAGACCTGTTCTTCATAACACCTTGCAACTTCTCTACGTATCTACCAGAATAAATAGGAATAACTATTTATTTACAGAAGGAGATCTCTGCAAACTACCTAGAGCCACTTAAAGGCAGTGTCTCAGCCACTGTGTTGTGGTAGTGGTGTTTTCTGGGGGTTTGTTTGGAGTTTTTGTTTTGAATCACAGTGGCACCAGTCTTCCACATACCTGGGGTTCTCTCTTTTTTCATTTACTCTAGCTCTCTTTGCAAAAGAGCTTTGTCTATTCAGAGCTGGAAGAATGATAAACCGTTTCCATTTTTATGCCTTTTGGTAAAAAAAAATTAATCACTCCCCCCCACTTTGCAGAAAACAGTAAACATGGAAGCAACCTGAAAACACATATGAACAATGCCAAAATATTGATCAGAGGACAGCAAGCACAGCCTGGAGCTGTTTCTGCCATATCGGTGCTTAGCAGGTGTGCCTTAGAGCTATGACATAGGGTCCTATTGTAATTTTTCCTACAGGACAATATATAGTTTCACATAAAGTTGTAAACAATGCACTTAAATGTTCAGCCTGTTATACAGCCTTGGGAAATGCATACCTGAGGCCAAATGTTCAGTAGGCTTAAGGCAGTCAGTTTATTTTATTTTTTCCTATAAGTGGTACATACTCCAGAATGTGCAAAGAAAAAAGATACATGTGCTGGAATCAAAACACTGCAATTTTAACTGCCCAAGCTTTTGAGATGTTGATGTTAGCAAGCGAGCAGGAGGTAGTATGAAGTTTCTGTGGTTCTGTAACAAAAGTTGCGTGTGTACAACGCAACAACACTAAAGAGAACAGCCTAATATAATACAGTTATTCAAAAACACAAAAGCAAATACAAGCAAGTGAAAAGAATGCAAAAAAATAAGAAATCAGATCTATTTGGTACCGGAAGCTTAAGAAAGAGGGATGACTTTGTTAGGAATACAGCAGGCTGTTTCAGTGTAGCAACAGCACCTTTGGTAAAGGGATGCCAGTGCCACCCCCAGAGCTACTAACCCTTCCCTCGTAGGACTGGAGACTTTGTTAGGAGATCCTGGAGCTTTGGGCCAGCCCCACACCTACACACCTGATTCTCAGCCCAGCTGCCATGATTGTAGATCTCTTAAAAGGAGAAGGAAACATAGAAAGAAAGGAAAAAAAGAAAAAAAAAAAAACCACACTCCACAGAGCCTTTTTCCCTTTATAAACTGCAAATTAGTCCTATTCCCCTTGCCATAACTAAGCCATAAAGGATTTGCCCATGCAATAGCAAGCGCTGGCACACTGCCAATAGTTACTCACTTTTCTGGTCTTCCACCTTTTCTTGAAGCAACTGGCAAATGCCTGTTAAAGCTGCATTCACATTCTGGAGTTTTTGCTGCTCAGAAATGGCTTCCTCTAACTTGCCTTTCAAGGATGCGGCTTCCTCACAAACAGAGCGAAAAGCTTCAACTTGATCCTCTGCCTAAGCACAAAACAATATTTAAGAAAAAAAAGAAGGTAAGAAAAAAAAAAATAGAGCAGCCCAGCTAACACAAGGAGCCTCTCCAGTTCACATAAATGAAACCAAACTGCATCTGTTCTTTCTCAGGAAGTGATAAAGCTCCCTCTGAACTTCTGCATTTTTACATTGGGGTGGACTGTATATGGAAGCTATTTTTGGTGGGTTTTTTTTTTTTTTTTTTTAAAGCCACCACAAATATGCAATGCTGCCTCTTTCATCAGCAAACTGTTGTCACCACCCCCTCAAATTTTACTTCCTCTGCTGGTTCCACTTTTGCAATGAGGCACTCCGTTCACGAACATGCCATTTCCTTTCCCAAGAACAGCGATGCATTGTGTGTAGCCTTTTGTACCTGCTGGCTTGTTTGCTGCATAGAAGGAACTAGACTGTCCCTTACCTGTTTGCTGGCATCCTCAAGCTGCTTCGTAGCTTTTTGCAGCTCTAAACCGAGGGCTTCTGCCTGGCCAGCAGTTTTTTCTTGTAACTGTTTGACAGTTTCTATCTCGCATTGCCTGTGGGGTGAGAGAGCACAAACCACAATCCGTTACTGACATTTTAGAGCAGGCATGCCCAGGAGATGACACACGCTAGTCGTTGAGACATGCATCAAGTCCCACGTTCAGCTGTTAACATATTGCAGCTCCCCAGGATCCAACACCAGGGACTTTGTTCTTGCCTAAGCACAATCCAACCCAGTAGGCAGACAAGGCTTTTCTACAGCAGGTCCAGAATTAGGAAGGGGATGGAGGCTTTCCCTGGTTTCTCCCCAGAAATGTGCTGGCCCCAGCCAGCTGGGTACCACAGTGAAAGCTTGGGGAATATCCAGAGAACTCTCAAAGAGCGAGTTGCCATTTGGTCAAAATGCATTGTCTCATGGTTTGGGAGAACTAGTAATTGGATATAGAGTCACAGAAGTGTCTAGGTTGGGAGAGACCTTTAAGATCATCTAGTCCAACCATCAACCTAACTAACCCAACACCTAACAACCTAATAAAAAGAAACACAAACAAAAAAAAACCTCCACATTACTAAACCATGTCTGTAAGCACTATATCAACCTGTCTTTTGTGTACCACTTGACCAAGTTCACTTGGAAGTCTGGGCATCTTTAGAAAGCCATTCAGATATTTTGAGAATGCAGTGCTTATTATCTCTAGAATAATATTATTATCTCTATCTATAGAATATATAGAGTCAATCATTCTAGAAAAGATACCCAGGAGCTATTACTGCAGATATACAGCCTCATCAGATCAATTTCTAGTGTTTCAGAGGGTATTTTGCTTGACAGCAAGCAGATGCTATCAGAACCAATGCTAAAGATAATGTCTTTCAAGGAACCCCTTTCTTTTCCACTGCAGAAACACTTTTCCCACTTCTTCTCCAACTTCCTTTCATAGTTTTTTTTTTTTCCTCGTTGCTGCCACCACAAACAAATTTGATACAGAGAGCCAGCTTTAAGAAACCAAGCAATCAGTATTTTTATCAGCTCTTTTCCAAGTGAAGGGAGAGCACGTGGGAGGTCTATATTAACAACATTAAATGAAAGATGTCAGGCAAAAGTACAGTATGACTGCTCTGCATTAGCTCACAGGGGCACAAAGCCCTAGGAAACTGTTTACACCCCAAACCCAGGTAAAGGCATATGCGTGAAAATTTACATTTAGCACAGGATAGCAGAAGGCTGACACCGTCAGTAAGCCTAGGTTCCACGAAGCAAAAAAATTCAGATTAATTTTTCTGGGAAATAAACCTTGACTAGCTACTTTTCTAATTGTCTGAGGAGAGGAGGGAAGGCAGACAGGCAGAGGTTTACCTCTTTTGCTGCCCTGTTCGGAACATCAAAACTCATACCAGGAATCATGGGCCAATGAGTTACAATTTTAAGTTATATTTTCATATTTAATGAGATAACTCATTGAAGGTATATCCTTGAAAAACTGGAGCTAGCAATTGCCTCTCAAAACAGTAATACCTGCTAGCATATGTTTTACAGGTTTTCTACTTCAGACAAAAGCAGCAGTTTACTTAATGGTTGCACCTGCTAGATAGCCCTCTTGCTTTAACTGCTCCATCTGTGGCCTCCCTGGTGTTTTCAAAGACATCTCCAAGACTGTATGTTGCTTCATACGCAAACCTGAGCTCCCACGCACTGTTAATGTTATGCTAAAAACCAGATCCACTCTCCAAAACAGCAGATAATTTCCTCTGTGAAAAGTCTTCAGTATTCAGTAAACTTTGTTCCACAAGACAAAAAAACCCCTACCCAAACCAAAACCAAAACAACCCACCACCACCAAACAGCTGAGCAACCAATAAAAAACCTAAACAACCAAAATAAAAGAAAGACACACAGGCTTTGAAGGGCTACCTGGCAGAGAGCTCTTTCTTTAGGCAAATCTGCTCGGTTTTGGTTCTCCTCAAGTTGCCTGCCATTTGAATAAAGTCCTTGTCTAGGGATTCTTTGTATTTTTCCAATAGATGAAGTTTCTGGATCCAAAGGTGTCTTTTTTCTACTAGTTCTTGCTTGAGAACCTGTGGAATTTTGAAACTGAGTCGCTACGTGCTTAGACATGGAGCAGAGCCAGAGATTAACCCAGAGCCCCAGGATACATGATGGGAATTGATTTCCCCTATTTAGTATCATCATCTACATCCAACATTAACAGCAATAAAGAAAGCTGATGATTGATGATATTTTGTAATCTATTCACACAGCATCTGGTTGGTGAAGGGGGGTGGGAAGAGAGAGAAATGAGGAGAAGTACAGTTTAAGGAAGAGATTATAAAGGAGAAATGGGTATTTGCTTTGTACAGAAAGTGTTTTGTGCAGTCTAATAGGTTAACAAAACTATCTAAACTTCAAATCTGTGCGTTCTTGCTCCTGAATCTGACGGGATGTGGGGCAGACAGGCTAGACTCCTGCCAAGTGTTAATACTTTATGATTTTTTTTTTAGGATGGAGCAATGCATAACACTTTGCACAAAAAACCCATAAGCCTTCTGTATGGTAGTTCAATTTGACAAATGCCTCCCACTTTCTTCCAAAGTTACTTCTACATCAAAAGCCCCTCAGCCTTTCTTTCTGTGCATATCTAGGGTACACATTAGCCCTCACAGTTAGCACAGTTAGCAAGTATTTAAGGAAAGTGTGGCAGAAGATTACATGGTGTATGAGGGAGCCTTTACAACTTACCCCAGAAAACCTCCATCACAAGATGCCCAGATACATCAACAAAACCCATATCTCATAAGGGGAAGTGTTAATAATGACCATCTTGCAGGAAACCCTAGAACTTGATGACATTTTGTAATCTATTCACACAGCATCTGGTTGGTGAAGGGGGGTGGGAAGAGAGAGAAATGAGGAAGAGTACAGTTTAATAAGGAAGAGATTATAAAGGAGAAATAGGTATTTGCTTTGTACAGAAAGTGTTTTGTGGAAGTACAGTTTAAGGAAGAGATTATAAAGGAGAAATGGGTATTTGCTTTGTACAGAAAGTGTTTTGTGCAGTCTAATAGGTTAACAAAACTATCTAAACTTCAAATCTGTGCGTTCTTGCTCCTGAATCTGACGGGATGTGGGGCAGACAGGCTAGACTCCTGCCAAGTGTTAATACTTTGATTTTTTTAGGATGGAGCAATGCATAACACTTATGATTTTTTTTTTAGGATGGAGCAATGCATAACACTTTGCACAAAAAACCCATAAGCCTTCTGTATGGTAGTTCAATTTGACAAATGCCTCCCACTTTCTTCCAAAGTTACTTCTACATCAAAAGCCCCTCAGCCTTTCTTTCTGTGCAGATCTAGGGTACACATTAGCCCTCTTCATCCCTTGCAAAACAAATGCACAGTTAGCAAGTATTTAAGGAAAGTGTGGCAGAAGATTACATGGTGTATGAGGGAGCCTTTACAACTTACCCCAGAAAACCTCCATCACAAGATGCCCAGATACATCAACAAAACCCATATCTCATAAGGGGAAGTGTTAATAATGACCATCTTGCAGGAAACCCTAGAACTTAGACTTCTGTGACCCTTTCCTCAAAGTACAACTACGTCCATCGGCACCAAATTGAGTATTACAGGAAAATAAAAACCACACAATAAACCCCAAATAAATCCATATTTCAGTTTGTCATTTGTGTCTAAGAGATTAAATCTGTCCAGAGGGATGATCCCTGTGACACAGGGTTTCAGTTTTACTTCCAATTTGTGGGAAGAATAGGAGAAGAGGGTAAAAATGAAGTGTCAAGTAACAATGCATCCTCTGTATTTCGCTGAACAGTGACTTGCAGTATAAAGTGCTGAGAAAGAAGAATCCAGGCCTCTTTCTCTGACCTTGTTCAGCTGAAGATAAAAACTGAGGACTCTCTTTTGTAAGGAAGAGAGTGTGAAACAGAGATCAGGTAAGAATGAGGTTCTTGTTTTGGGGATTTTACATTAGTTCCAAGGGGAAAACATCAATCCTACAGCTATGGACCACATTACCTACCTGCAAGTTAGAGTCTAAGGTTATTTGTGAGCTTCAAACAAAAAAACCTCTAGCACATTGACTATCATGTTAAAAAAAAAAGAAAGCCTGAGCAGCATTGCTAGGATGACATGGGATGTGACCAAATGCCCACATCCTGAAGATCAGTTTCTCAGGCAAGGCAGGCAGCACTTGCTCTTCGAAATAACATGTTTTTGACACATAAGTGGTACAGGCTTATCAGGGCACATGCGTCACTGTCTTATCTTCCAGCAGAAGGGTGAAAAAGTTTTTAATGTCCCCATCTGTATATGCTTAAATATATGTATATATGCACAAAACCACAGACACACTTAAGGTTTACTTTATGTATAATATACTTTAAAACATACTTTAAAAAATACAAAAACCCAGCAAAACATGTCCATAAAATATTTCACAGGACATGGTAGGGAAGTGTTTAGGCTTCAAGGGATAGTGCATGATTCAAGATTTAAGTATTTTATTTTTTTTAAATCTACTGTTGTCAATTCTGTATACCATGGATCCCAGGATGGGACCTTGTATTTTTAAGAAGCTTATTCCTCCTTAAGCCTCTGTTAGCTTAGTTTCCAAATGCATTGCTCTCTAGGAGCCAGAATAGGATTCATTTACTTTGATCAAGTCCAACACCCACACCAAAAGTTTTTAGCTTCACATGTTTAACAGGAATATTATGCCAACATGAATGGTAAGCAACAAGCATTTTTCAGCTGTGACAGTTTTGAAGGAAGACTGTTTTGGTCAAGATAAAGTTACAGCAATGTACAAGCCAGCAGTTTCCTAAAATCTGCCCCAAAGTCACACCAGGGTGAAGCAACTAAGGTGCTTGCACTTTCTCCAGGGAGAAGCTTTCAGGATTTACATAAAAAAAAAAAAAGAAAAAATAAAAAGAAAATAAAAAGCTGGCTGAAGGAGTGGATGGCTGCAATAATTGCCCCTGTCTGCCCAGGAAAGATGAAAAGGGGCAGCTGCAACATTTTGTAGCACTAGAGGAAAAGAAGGGTAGCTTTCTGATTAAAAGCTAACAGCTTAAAGCAGTACAGACTGTGGTGCCACCTGCTATTACCCTAGTGGGATGAATTGAGGGGTTTTTGCATTTATTAAGGAGCCAAAAAACAGCATTAGTATACCATTTGGTGAAGTTCTCTGTAGCAGCGTTCTTGACAATATATGAGCAAGAGGAAGAAGGTTAGAAAAAAAAAAAGCTACATCCAGCAAGATGAAAATTCAGAAACCGTGCTGTTACATGGGAGGGGAAGAGGGAACAAGAACAAGATAATTGAGCTGTGTCTATGGACTGCTGCTACCACATGGGGAAGTATTTTTGCCAGTTACCTTGTGCAAAAGTCTTTACTTTTCAAGCCTCGTAAGAGTTATAAGGACTAGTAAAAATACATATGCTTTTAACATAAATATGTTTTTGTAGAGACTTTTCTGTGTGTCTAGCAAAAGCAGAACTATTTTCATTTCAAAAGAAAGCAAACCCTATGAAGGTTTTTGATTTGGAATCTTGTTATAAATTCACCTGTCTCCTCTTCTTGATAGTGAAATCTGACTATTACAGTAGTTGGATTCAGAGCACAGGGGAAAAAACAGGTGCCAGAGGCACACAGAAATGCACACTGGGCTTCATAGCTCACACAATATGGCATTGCCATGAGACCTCGTTTTCCTCTTCAAATCAATTTGCTTCATCTACCCTTTCCCTCAAGCATAGCTTTAACAAAGTGAGCTTTTGCAGAAGACACGTTAGAAAAAGCACAGCGTTTATGTGAAAAACAATCATCCCCCTCCTGCCTAAAAAAAAACCCACCAAAACTTACAAAAGATTATTTCTGTCCATACAGCTATCTCTGACCCCAAATGGACTGCTAGGATCTTAGATAATCAATATACATCGTATGTATGAGTAAGATACCCACCTGAAGTTTTTACACAGCCCCACTATTTCATAAAACAACTCCAGAAAAACAGTTACTTACGACAAGTTTTCTTTCCCAAACCTGCTGCATGTTCACATCAGGATCTTTTAGCCATTGTAAAGAAGTCATTACAAGCTCCTCTGCTTCAGAGGCTTCCTCTTGCTGAAAAACAAAACAATCACACACCAAAACCCCAAAACTAAACAAAAAAACCCCCTCCAAAGTCCTAAACCTTGGTATTATTAGTAGTAATCTGACAATGCTGTCCAGAATTACCAAGGTTTAAATTATAGTGTTAGAGTAAGCACCAAGTGATATTGTTAGAGTAAGTATGTCCCCCCCCCCAACTCTGAAAGTAGCTATTGTTTTTTCAAAAGGAGTAAACATGGTCTGACTATCAATGCTTGGAGAAATTATAAATAAAATGCTGATAGAAGACCACATCCTTATTCATACAAGCTCTGCCACTGACCATGTTTTGCATGACAGCCTTAAATTTTTCTCCTGCATATTCAGGTCCCTGAAGTAAAAACAGCACTTCACGGTCCAGCATTTCATCCAGGGTCGTCCACTCAGTCTTGGTAATCTTTGAAGAGATGGAAAAGCCAGCTAGTTTATTTTGACATCTCCTTATTACTAACCAGCATCAGTGACATTTAGACTTTTCTGAAGTATCCCTGCGTTGTATTTAACCAGAAGGTCAGAGCTACCGAAACTTGAAGCTTGTAAAAGCTTTTCAAAACCATCATGTTATGATGATTTAAAAAAAAGCAAGCCAGCCAGGCTGCTGAGTGTTCCAACGTAAATTTTCACTTCCAGAGCAGCCAAGAGGAAGTCAATAATTAGTTATCTTTATTCAGAAGAGACTTTACTGAGTGGTGAATAAGCAGAGCCGTTAGTTACTTGCTTTACAGGTCATTTGGTGGAATTGTGTCTCATTACAGCAAATTTAGGGATAAACCCAGTGACTCACTCTGACTCTAGGGAGCTGCAATAGGGGACAATATGTTACACTTGAAACAGAGCTGCCTAGCCAAGTATACCTCATTTCCTGGCCTGTAATTTTAGTCCACTAGTAGATTTTTTTTTTTCCTGTTGCAAATGCTAACTCTTTGCAAATGCACCACACGCAGCACAGTGAGGTTTTACAAGAAAAATTGCTGCAATAACATGTATTTTATCATCAGCTCTGCTGCACAGTTTGCATCTGAAGGAAAAACAACACTGTAAGGAAGGATGGGACTCCATGAAATGTCTTTAGGGAACTGGGCATGGAATAGCTTAGACAAAAATCTGAGACAAAACCATAATATACATATAAATTGCTTTTACCCAGTAGTTCTCCATTTGAGTGCTGGAAAGCTATGAGAAAAGTTAGCGACTAAACTTTCATTGTTTATGAAGTGTGTCTGATCAAAAGTGTAGTACCCAAAAGTCACCAAATCACCTGCCAGGGTACGGGGGACACTGCAACTCCAAACCAACAGGCTTAACTGCAGCACTAAGATTTTCTCAGCCTGTGCCAGATTCATCAGAAGGATGCCTCTCCTGTGGCCCTCCAAGCCACTACCCAAAGACCTCAGAAAAAAAGCCAAAACAAAACAGAAAGCCACACACACAAGAAAAAGAAGAGCTGGACAGGGCTTCTAATGATCAGTCTCCATTGTACCTGCTGAGGGACAAGTGAATGACACCTGCAGACAGATGCATGTCAGAGTTTGTAAAGAATAAATTAGATGAAGACTCTGCAATCTTGTTAAGATGCTTTCTCTAATGCTTTGTTTTCTTTTTCCTTGGCTTTTAATATAGTGAAAAAGAACTCTCCCCTCCTGCAACTGAAAAATATTGTTTGTAGCTGGTATAGGCAGTACAAGAAACAACAGACGGTTACTTTGTTCAGCATAATATCCTTTATAAATTTGAAAGTTTGTATCATCTCTATCAGTCTGCTCTTCTGCCTAAACCATGCATGACCTTCCAGCTCTTCCAGATTTACTTTGTAGGACTCATTATTTAGGTCTTTAGTGCATGACCTTCCAGCTCTACTTTGTAGGACTCATTATTTAGGTCTTTATTGTATCATCTCTATCAGTCTGCTCTTCTGCCAGCTAAGTGCATGACCTTCCAGCTCTACTTTGTAGGACTCATTATTTAGGTCTTTAAGTGTTTTGTTTGCTTTTCTTTGGACTTTCCCCAATGCACTTGGGACAGTATCATAACTGCCACGTTCTCTGCTTGCATGCTAGGATTCATGGCTTCAATTTCAGGGTCATATAATGATCTGCAAGGAATTAGCTTTGTTGCTCTTTTATTCATGCAAGAAAACTGGGATAAGATTAAAGAAAGATTTGATTCGTACCTCAGAAGACTGTGCAAGTTCCAGTTCACAGTGCAGTGAATTCCCTTCCGGAATATTACTGTAAAATTCACACAACAATGGGAAACTCAATCCATTTCTAAAAGAAGCAGAAAAAACTCAACCAACTTATCAGCCCTTTTTGACTTTTGATGAATCATGTTTTCTTGGACTTGTTTACAATACTCACGAGATCAGCTCTTGCTGCATGTGTTGCATATTCTCCAGTAGCTTATTTTTCTCTGCCCGCAAAGTCTAAAACATAGATCAGACCTGGTTAGGGTGTTAGTTGTTCATGCAGAATAAGCATAGGATAAACATGCTTTCCCCTCATATAGTCAAAAAATAAACTCAACCCCATACCTCTATTATTGAGGAACACTCCATAACTGTTAACTTCAGTTCTTTGATGTCTTGCTCCTTCTACAGAAGTTGGGGAGAAGGAAACACAAAGAAGTATACAACCAACAACTAGCTCAATGAAGTGCATTTATAATATGTTACAGCCTATGATGCTTTGTAACCAAAATAACACTATACTCAATCCTACATCACAGCAGTATGCTGTGCAGTAGTAAGTATGATTTAGGTTTGAGGAGCAATCTAATTAAGTAACACAAATTCAGAAGAATACAGTCAATTAGCTTGCATATTGGCTAACAAAAAGCACTCAGAAGACTTTTTCTATGTAACTCCTGAAGTTGTTGAGACAGAAAAACTCTTTCCAGGTGTTGTATTTTAATTTATAACTTATCTGGTTTCTGTACCAGCAGTAGCAGATTAAACTAGATGGAAACACTCTAGTTCTGGCTGAAAACCTGGACTACATTATGCCTGGCATGAGTTTTAAACCCAGCTGACCCTTAAAGCAAGTTGCAACGTTCTGAGTTTACTCTCATTAGTTTTCATGATTAAAGGCATAGAGCGTAGTGCTCTGCAGAGTTAACACTACCTAATAGAAGAGCTGACAGAAAACTTGTCAAGCCTCATAGTAAGATTGAGAGGTTAGTAGAAGCAGTAGGTTTCTTAGCATTACAAACTAGCAATGGGCTTCAGTGATGTTATGATATTACAACAGAAGACACTGCACAACAACCAGAGCCTTTCTTAGAGAAAATAGGAACTTTAAGTAGGAGCTTTGGTCCTTTCCCCCCCCTTTTATGACTTCTTCCTACTTTTCCTCTTTAAAAATAGTTGAGGTTTTTGAAAGAGTTGAAATACATAGGAAGTTAAGCAGGAAAAGCGAGGTTATAGAACCAGATTTCTAGCCTTGGCAGAAACAGTTGATGTATGGTACTGAAGGCTGGGGAAAAATAAATAAATAAAGTGTTTTCTATCTTCACATACCTTCTGCAGGCCTAAAAAAGAAAGGTTGTCATAGTAATCTTTAGTGACCATCAATCCTATCCAATCTACCTTTGGATAAACACCAAAAAACAACCCTCTTGTAGGTTTTTTTTTTTTTAAACCTTATCCCACAGATCCTAATGCCAACAGCCAGATTCAGTTTTCCACAGTAGTTTCTTCAAGATTATACAAACCACTCACCTTTATCTACAAAAGCACACAATCTAGCAGTCTGCTTTCAAAATTCCTATTTAGTCAACAGAATAAAAAAGCCTTTTTAAAATAAAAGAATGGTACAGAGACCACAAAAGCCTTGAGTCATTCAAGGAGGAAAAAGTGAAAGCTATTTTAAAGAAAAAAAAAGTTAATTCACTTGCCCCTTAAGCTGCTTCTGGGGAAAAAAAAAAAAAAAAAAAAAAAAAAAAAGCCTTTTTAAAATAAAAGAATGGTACAGAGACCACAAAAGCCTTGAGTCATTCAAGGAGGAAAAAGTGAAAGCTATTTTAAAGAAGAAAAAAGTTAATTCACTTGCCCCCTTAAGCTGCTTCTGGGGAAAAAAAAACCAAACCCAACCAAGCCTTTTTTGAATAAAAAACAGTAACAAAATTATCAGCTGAATCCCCAACCAAGCCTATTCAAAAAACAGTAACAAAATTATCAGCTGAATCACATTGAAGTTATGCTCTCTTCTGTCACTAGCTGAACTCAGCTGCACTCATTTTTTTTGCAGACAGCAGAAAAAAAGTCAAATATTTCATAAACTGATTTAGAGCATGTTCTGCTAAACAGAAATCCATTAGCTTAGAAGACAATGTGCATAATTCACGAATCCAGAGAATTCCAACAACCTTTATGTCCTTGTTTTCCAATAAAAAAATGCAAGTTTAAAAACATCAGAAATGTTTGTTCTTAAGCAAAGCCAGATAATTACACCTCAGTAATGAGAAAGAACAAATTTTCTTTGCCATTGGGCTCTGAATCACCATTTCTAGTTTGACATGAAAATTAAGGAATTTAAGTAAAACACATGAAGGGAAGGATCTTCTACAGGTACACTCTTTTACCAACTGTTGAAGGAAGTATCCTTTAGAAGTTTCTGCATGTTTTTCTGAAGTTTGCCAGTTTTTTGTTGTAATAGGTTGTGATTTTTTTTTTTCTTTTTAGGAATAAAAGCAAAATCCTGAAGCCTTTAATAATACTGACTTGAAACCAGATCCTAAAGCAGATCTCGCCTACTTTGAAGTCATTTATAGGATCAGGTTCTGTAGTGGGAGAACAGTAGAAATAAAAGTGCTACAGTGAAGACTACTGCCATGCCTTTTTACAAATAATCCCATGTCAGTATTTTCAGTCAAGACAGTAATGAAGTAAAAGCAACTAACCTGGATCAAGCTTGCCTCTTTATTCACCACAGTGGTCTCATAGATATGCGCTTGGATCTAAAGAATGAAAAGATCAAAAATAATTCCAGTTATCAGTAAGTACTGCAATACAAGTCTGTTCTTACCTCCTACACTTGGAAGGGGAAACGGGTATCAACACTCCTTGCTTAGAAAAAATCAAATTCTTCTTTGAATACCTTGGAAAGTCTAAATTTTGCACCCACTTAAAAGTGAAAACATTCTCTGCTTTTACAGTCACCTTTGTTTCCTCTTGTCTGTCCAGGCTAATATTTTCATCAACATCAGCCAAAGCATGACTTTCTAATATATTTTCTCAAATAGCAGGGGAAAAAGTTTCCTAAAAGCTTAGCTTAGAGGAAAGAATGAAACTATGTAATTTTTATATTACCCTGGGTTGTAGCCTCCAGACAGCAATTTTCTTAGTCAAAGCTGCTGCACTGACCAAGCTATGATTACACAGCAGTTCTTTAATACAAACAGGTTCAGGGGCATCTACCTTCCAGAGACAGAAGTTTCCCCTCACTAGACCTGAGTAAACTATAAGCTCTCTTCTTGTTCCTTCTAGACTTCAAATGCTTACTTGAAGCTCTGCCACGTTTTCAGACAGCTCCAAAATCTTCTTTTGAAGTCCATCGGTGTCCACGCTATTCCTAATATTCTGAACAAGATACAGAGGGTTTAGGCACAGTTGAATAGATTGACACATATTGACAGCACAGGAGGGACACGGACCTGTTGGAACAGGTCCAGCAGAGGGCCATGAAAATGATCAGAGGCTGGAGCACCTCTCCTGTGAGGACAGGCTGAGAGAGTTGGGGTTGTTCAGCTTGGAGAAGAGAAGGCTCAAGGGAGATACTACAGCAGCCTTCCAGTACTTAAAAGGGGGCCTGCAGAAAAGATGGAGAGGGACTCTTTATCAGGAAGGGAGATACTACAGCAGCCTTCCAGTACTTAAAAGGGGGCCTGCAGAAAAGATGGAGAGGGACTCTTTATCAGGGATGCAAGGTAACGGTTTTAAATTGAAAGAGGGGAAACTTTGGATGTGGCTTTGAGCAACCTGGTCTGGTGGGAGGTGTCTCTGCCCATGGCAGGGGGGTTGGAACTGGATGATCTTTAAGGTCCCTTCCAACCTAAACCATTCTATGATTCATTCTATGGTTCTATGACAGCTTCTCCTTGAAGAAACTAGGCAAAATGACATCTCCACCCCCAAGCTACCACCTACTCTAAAACACCACCAGCATTTCTACACATACATTGCATATGCTTGCCCCACTAGAACTGTTTCTGCTACTTTCCCCTCCATTTCTTCAGAGCACTGTTAAAAAGAGAAACCTCAAGATGTGACTTACAAGCACTACCAGACCTGGAAAGCTTTAGCTTTCTTTTCTTTAGATAATCTTTCACGTCTGTAGAAGGAGTGTTATTGTTACAAAGATGCAGTTTAATAGATATTTGGACTTATGAGATTTTTGAAAGACTTATCTTGAGCATGGTAAACTTGCAAAGAACAATGTCCACCATGTTGTTATAATAGCCAATAGATCCCTGAATCCATGAGGTGCTTCTTTTCATTACAATGTATGATTTATCCTGTTTCTCTATTTCAACCTAAATAGTCTAAAATGCAGGCTGAAACTAAGTTCTAAAACATTTTATCACTTGATACATCTGTGTTTATAAAATATTTACTTTAATGAAAGAAATAAAAGAAATTAAGAATGAAGAGCTCTCCTCTGAACAAAAAAAATTGAAGCAAAAAAAAAAAAAAGAAAATAGAGAGGGCCTAGAAATATACTGCCCATGGAGCTGTATTCCCTACAAGCCTCCTGCAGGTCCTTAGCCAGTGGATCCATCTGAGTGGAGCCACCGCATTTTTTGGGGGGCATTAGAGCTCTATACAGGGCTTCTCCTTTGTATCTTAAAAGGGGGAAACTGAAGCAAACATGAAAAGAAAAAAAAGGGTTAGATGGAGTTTGCTTCAATATAGAGTTAGTATATTTCTAGTTAACATAGCCATATTTGGAATTTGTCTATAAAGCTTTGAAAGACAGAAGGGGGGGAAAGATTTTTTTTTTCCTTGTCCCCCGTAGTTCCACAACACTGTATCCTTACCTACCCAACAAATGGAAAGACTAAAGCACAGTGCAACTTCAAGATATAAAACTTTATAAGTCATCCTTGTAAGATATTTTGATAACCTAATTAGCATGTCAGCCTTCAAAGTCTGATAAACATTTCATTTCTTAACAGTGAGCTCATAGGTAGACAAGAACACATGATTGCAAAGTTGTGATTTATTTTACCTCTTCTTGGAGAGAAGTAATTGTGTTGATGAGAGACTGATTTTCTTTTTCCTGATCAGGTTTATTAAAAAAAAAAAAAAGAGAAAAACAAAGTGGTTTTTTTCAGCATGTCAAGTTCAACATACAAAGCCAAACAAAGCCAAAAAGCATCAGACCAGAAACGAATCCAGAGCCTAATCTGAAGCTGTGGCATTGCATTCCTCTGCTTCAAACACCAGAGCAAAAAGGGGGGGTGCTGAAGCTGGTCCATCTCATGAGCCCTCAACTGAACAGGCATTTCAAATGAGAGCTGGACTCAGGCCACTAGATTATAGGAAGGAGGTATTCAAGGCCAGAGTGAACAAGTCTAGTTGTGCTCATGCTTGAGCTAAGCCAAACCTAGAAAGCCTGTGTACCACACTACACATTTTTCATGTCAGGCATGGAAAAAGGTAATAGTATCCCACTTGGCCTCCACTGCACAGGGAACAGTAACTAAGGGACTTATAAGCACAAATACAAAACTTCTAATAATATTCCTCTCTCCCACTGTGCCTCCTTCTCACAAGGTGAATTACGCATGTAATCTCAAATTAAAACAAAACAAGAATATGCACACACTGCAGAGGGATAACACTAAAAAAAAAATCCTGTGTTCTTGCTTGGTTTTTGGTTTTTTTTTTTTGATTTCTAGATCCCCACAATCAGCAGAGCACAGAGCTATGGAACACCAGTTTACAGCTATGCTCGAACAGCCAGACACAGGGATGCCACTGCTGCATGAACAACACGTGTGGCAGCAGTGCAGACATATGTTCTCCAGAAAGCCTATGCTCTGGCATCTGGCAACACCTGCTAAAACTGCTAAAAAAAGGCCACATCAGCCATGTTACCAGGCTGCTTTACATCTCTTACAGTCACACAGGCTTTGCTACTCAGACTTCTGAAATGGTGCAATTCAGATGCTCTCTTGTAGGCAGCTTGTGCCCTTTGAGACATGCCAAGGTGTGCTGGCTGGCTTCCAGCTGTCAGTGCAGAATGGACAGGTTTCTGATAGGCCCTTGTCATATCTGCCAGTCTGTATGGACATTAAGAATAACCTAGAAAATGACTCTTTTGTGTGGACGTCTGAACAGAGTCTCCTGCCCTTGCTGGTTCTAGGAAAACCCTGTGAATTTCTGGCACAACATCAGCTTCAGAGCAGACAAGGCTCAACAATGGCAGCACGAGAACTGGTGTCTTTAACCATAATTATATGCAAGAGGAGTCCTTTCAATTGTTTACTTCATTGTAACGGATAATAACATGAAGAACCTCCCATGCAAAAACTTCACAGTGCTTTTGTAACACTAATAAATCACATTTCAAACAAACAGTCTCAAGAAGTCTCGAGTCTCTTCCTCAAGTCTCAATATCTACTGGTACAGAGAAGGTCATACTGCTGATTTTTATGCATTGAGTGGTCATGTCATTGCACAGCATCTCGTACATTGCTGTAACAAAGTGAGCTAAGAAATAAGAGCACCTACTAGCTGTTTATTCTGGCAGAGAATCTGCTTTCTCGTCTCTTCTGACAGGTTTAGGTTGTTTTTTGTGTCTTCTAGTTCTTCCTCCAGTGATTTGGCTTTCAGCACAGAATACTGGATGCTGCACAGAGGGAAGTAAATGCAGAGAAACTTTAGCAAGTTACTGTTGGTCAAAATACCAAGAACAGCATTTTTAGACGCCACCAGGGACTTATTCTTTGGCACAGATACTTAACAGAAGAGGAGCAAATCAAGTTTAAGCCCATCATTTTTGGCCACTAAGCTCATGGACTTGCCCTCTATTTATCACTCCCTTCCACTCTCACAGTAGGGAGTGAAACCCCGGGCAAACACAGCATCCGAGGTAGCATGCTTTTTTTTTTTTTGCATCCACCTAACAATCTAGCTTGTTACAGTTAAGTATATCAGGTTACTTGAGCACATAATTAAGTATTGTAAAGATGAGCTTGCTAGCAGTTACAGAAACCATTTCAGTTCAGTTCCGATAAGCTCTGCATCATTTTCTTATCCTGATCAGATACCCCAAACAGTGTATATTTAACAGGGCAAGACCCTTTTCCTGGCTAGCTCTAGGCTGCAGAGCACCCCAGAGCACACGGTCCACCGTGAGGGCACACGTACCATGCCAGCTACACTGCAGGACTCTTGCTTTAATCTCTCAGAAGATACTGGGAACAATTTGGCAGTGGACATAACTGTATCACATTTGATTTAGTTGGGTCAGATGAGCATTACAAACTCACTGTAACAATTGGCTCACACTTGTGGCATTGATGTGTTCCCAGGCTGCAGCAATACTAAGCTAGTGAGACATCTCCTCAAGGGACTAGCAAAAAAACCTCTTACATGCTCATTTCCCCTCTGCTTGGCAGCAAGTGTGTGGTCTAGGATTGGAAGCCTTGCAGTGCTTGGCTGTTCCCTTGGTAATATTAAGCTTTTTTTTGTTTTGTTCATTTGATTTTTCTTTACCCTAAGATTTTACCCATGTGCACCTGCAGCACCTCATGGTGCTAGGCTATAAGACAAGTGACTGATTTTATAAGAACCAGGAGGTACAGAGCAGAACAATCAGTCAAGAGAATTAATCCTTACAGATACTACATTAAGTCAAGAAAGTTGCAGTCATGAAGCACCAGTGAGGTGCATAAAAAGCACAAAGCAAGGCTGGACCACCTGGAAGAAGATAGGTCTGCTCATGGCCACTACACTGTAGACCTGGTGCCCTCAGGGTCTCCCACCTTTTTATTTGTTGATGCAGATCCTCATTATCTGCTAATAGCTTATTATTGGTCTCATCCACAGCTTCCAGTGTGAGCTTCAGCTTGACGTTCTCTTCCTGAAGCTTTTGGTTGTTGTACTGCAGGTCCGCAACACAGGTTATCAAGTCAGAAGTCTCCCTGCTCCAGTAACAAAGTCAGGAAAGATTGAGAAAGGTGATTCGATCCGATTTAGATTTTTTTTTTTTTTTTTCAAAATCACTATGTTGTGCTGCACTGATTAGAGAGGCGAGAGGACACACCACAGAAGACTTGTAACACTGCAGTGTATAGTCATTTGCTCTGCACAGAGATATCAGATCAGATCTGCAATTCTACAGAAGTCAGGAAGTGCTTTGTTTTTAAGCATTTTTTTTTTTTTAATGTTCTCTGCAATTGAAGTATGCCACCAAACAAGTGCGCACCTCATGGTGCTAGGCTATAAGACAAGTGACTGATTTTATAAGAACCAGGAGGTACAGAGCAGAACAATCAGTCAAGAGAATTAATCCTTACAGATACTACATTAAGTCAAGAAAGTTGCAGTCATGAAGCACCAGTGAGGTGCATAAAAAGCACAAAGCAAGGCTGGACCACCTGGAAGAAGATAGGTCTGCTCATGGCCACTACACTGTAGACCTGGTGCCCTCAGGGTCTCCCACCTTTTTATTTGTTGATGCAGATCCTCATTATCTGCTAATAGCTTATTATTGGTCTCATCCACAGCTTCCAGTGTGAGCTTCAGCTTGACATTCTCTTCCTGAAGCTTTTGGTTGTTGTACTGCAGGTCCGCAACACAGGTTATCAAGTCAGAAGTCTCCCTGCTCCAGTAACAAAGCCAGGAAAGATTGAGAAAGGTGATTCGATCCGATTTAGATTTTTTTTTTTTTTTCAAAATCACTATGTTGTGCTGCACTGATTAGAGAGGCGAGAGGACACACCACAGAAGACTTGTAACACTGCAGTGTATAGTCATTTGCTCTGCACAGAGATATCAGATCAGATCTGCAATTCTACAGAAGTCAGGAAGTGCTTTGTTTTTAAGCATTTTTTTTTTTTTAATGTTCTCTGCAATTGAAGTATGCCACCAAACAAGTGCCACATCTGGACGTCTACATGACAGCATCTTGAGCCTTTGCTAAGCACTTTTTAACGCCACTGCCTTAATCCATACTTTTGGATTACCTCCAAAGTTTCTGGATCCTTTCTTTTCCCCTAAACTATCCTCCACTTATGCTTTCAACTGAAATTTGAACAAGGATCACCCTCTTGAGATCCTGTTGCTTCCCTATCATTTCTCAGAACACAAATTTTAAGATTTCTGACTATGCATAACACAAAAAGTAACAAACACCAGAAGTTTCAGAGAGAATCTGTTAATAGCAAAGGGCTTATAAGTCAGTCATGACTATTAAAAAAAAAAGAAATAAACAAAACTAAGGGCCAGATATTCAGGACATAATGTCTTCTATTGTCACACACCTAAGAACTTGGGAGAGGGAAAAAGTAACAGACACCAGAAGTTTCAATGAGAATCTGTTAATAGCAAAGGGCTTATAAGTCAGTCATGACTATTAAAAAAAAAAGAAATAAACAAAACTAAGGGCCAGATATTCAGGACATAATGTCTTCTATTGTCACACACCTAAGAACTTGGGAGAGGGAAGGAACCAGTTTAAAAAGGAAAAGAAACACATGACAAAACTCTGACCACATGGAATTAAAAAGGCAAATGGACACAGAAGGACCAAGATATCAGTAGGAGAAATTATTAATGTGTTTTTAAGCCTGAGCAGAAGCTGTGGGGAAGAAAGTGATAGGATCAAGAGCTAGTGCAGACTGAGGTCAGCATTAGAAACTCTGCCAAGACAGTTTCTGAAACAGTGGTTCTAGGAATTGCTTTCAAGTAATTCAAAGCTAGGAGTACTAAATACTGAGAAAAAATTGTTTAAATGGACTTACATATCTCCTTTAGACACATCGCCTCCAAAGGCCTCCAAGCTTCCTGATGTAACATTCATCTGAACATGCATCTTTTTTGCTGAAAGAGGTAGCATTTTCGGTTATAGAGTAAGAAAGTGGAGTTTTCTTGAATAAAATCAGATTTAAATGGTCTGTACCTTCAGAGATGTTTTTAGGCACTTTAAGTTCCAGGTCTTCCATGCTTGCTGTTAGTTCTTCAGTGGCACCATCTTTCCTGAAACAAGGAAGCATTGAGTCACAAAAATCAGTGAGCAATCATGACACTAGATTGCTTACCAACTTTGTAACATTTAAAATGTCTCAGTCAAAACCCACACTGTGGTCAGTGTCCTGATACCATCTTTGTTCCAGAGTACAGAAGGTGCAAGCCACAGGAGAACCTTCTACTGTCCTGTTTTCACAGAAGCTTTTGAGAGATAGATTGATAAAAAGCTATTACCATTTTCTCTTACAGTCTTCAATCCACTCTTTCATGATGGCACGATATGTTTCCAGGTCCATGGAGACATCTTTCTGATCTGGGTCAAGCATGTTGCACAGCTCTTCAAGACCACTATCTTCTGATCCCCGACTAGTTGTATGCCTCAAAAAATCAACTATTTTGGAAACCGCTACTTTTCCTAAAAATAGATGCAGATGTTCATGTGCCAGACTCTGAAGTCTAGTAGGTCATTGTAAAAAGGTATTAGAGGGCATGCCACTGATCTGCGCTGGTTTTGTGGACTTCAGTTTAAGAAGAACAAACTTGACACTTGCTATGCTACTACATTCAGGTCTCATCAAATTGGGCAAACCCTGAGACTGACACGATCTTACCCTGCTCAATGACTCCTTCCTCAACCACTTTTAGTCATGTTTGAGGTGGAATTCAGAGGAATTCTCTCTAGCTCTGAGGTTTCCCCAAATTCTCTTTTCTAACAGGAAAAAAGTCTAAAAAAAAAAATAAGCAGTCATTTCCAGTAAGGTTGATTTCTAGAAGCATGTTGCTCCTCTACACTAAAATTCAGCAAAGATCATCTGGGGGAGGGAAAAGAAAGAGGTGGGAAAAGACAGGCACTGTGCAAAAGAGGCACAGATATTTATTCTGCATCTGCCACACAGGGAGCTAATCAGTCTACGCACATCACAGGTTGGCACATCTCAGGAATCAGCCTTGAAAATTTCTTGATAATAAAATGGAGCAATGAAAAGTCACTGGCAAACCTGTACGCTCTGGGTCACATGCAAAGAAGATAGTTGTCAGCAGGTCATCTTCACAGATCAAGCTCACATCCTGCACGTCATCAGCTTTGCACCCCAGTGACTGCTTCCATCCTATGAAGAAAAATTTTGTTGCTGTCCATCTTTATTTGCTGCCCACGGCAACCACAGCTTCTAACTACAGTATTATGTTTGTATTAGTACAGGCACACATAGCCTACCACAGTGTGAATGACACTTTGTCTAAGAAAAATAAATATATATATTTTAAGATTAAAAAAAACCAAAACCAACCAACCAGCTGCATGCCCTCACCAATAAAACCAGAACTCTTATCACCAAATAACACCAGAAATGGTTCATAGCTGGAGTTTCTGTGTTGGGAGCTTGTTTATGTATCTACTTTTACATATGCATATTCGGCAACTCTGGCTATTCTTTTGCATAAAGTAAGCATATAAAACTTATTCCTAGCTCACTTTTTACATCCACACCAGTATTTTTTAATTAAAAATTAAGGTTTTACTCAACTTTTTTTGCAGTCTTACTGGATTTGAGCGATTCTAAAAACATATTGTTTCTGGCTTAATTAGTAAATAAACATCATCTATGTAGGCTGAATGTCCAGATGTCTAGGATTTTGGATTGGGAATTTCTCCTTCCTCCCTCCCTCCCCCCCCCCCCCCCCCC
>NW_015091069.1:1650900-1701103 GCF_001431845.1 Calidris pugnax
CCCCAAGATTTTTACCTCTTTCACTCAAAGATAATCCCTTTGGCACAGGAGACTGGATCACAGCACTTTCTGACTTTTTATCTGACGTGAAGAAATATAGATTTGGACTTGAGGTAAGATATTTCTGTTCATGAGGCACATCTTTAGATTCGATATTTGACAAAGCACACAGTTTGTTCCACGTATTGGCCTCTCTGGATCTGAAGTAGGATGGAGAACAGTTCTGCACTGGGCATACTGGCATCCATGAGTTGCTGGATCTCTCTTCACTTTTAATGATTGGATGCCTAGCATTTGCAGAACAGGAGTCAGAGATGTGCAAGAGACAAGGTGACAGTAACTGCAAGTTTGCAGAGACAACACTGTCGCTGCCGGGACTGATTAAGTATGAGCCAGGATTATCATGACTTCGAAAAGTCCTTTTCTTCAGTATTTCTTCTAGATTTTTTTTTATATTGCACTGTGGGCTGTCAAAGTTCTGAGACTGAAATTTTGGTATCTGCAAAGCAGGGTTAGAGACTTGGTCCATCATTTGAATAGATTTAATCTTTCTGCATATACTGTCCACGGGGTTATGATGCCGTTTGTTAGCTCCATGTTCTGAGGACATTATCAATTCACCTCTTCTGCAAAGTATCTAGAAAGAATACGGACAAGATACAAGACTCAGGATGATCAACATACATGTAATATTTGTGCCCATTTTTTTCTTTCAGTAGACACCTAGGAGCTTTGGTGTCAAGTCATTTGAAAAATCACTTGACTTGGTGCACATACCAGCTATGACATAAACCTTCAGTCATGATGTTTAGTTCTCCAGGGAAGAATTCAAAACTATTCTTAAGCATAATAACCATTGAGGGGAGAGAGGGTGGATGAATGACAAATAAGAACTGAAAAACTCCCTTCAGTCTACCAGTTGACTGCCTTTTTAGATTAATACTTAGACAAATTCATCCCAAATTGGGTATGTATTTTCCATATAAAGTACTCATTAAAAAGAAACAAAAACCTAACACAACTTTTGTAACTATTACTTCTGGCCAGGTTTGTAGCATGTACTTGCTTCCCTGGTTCCATAGCTTTTTACTTGGATCTAACAGCTACATATTGAAGGTATGCCCTACAGCTATATACATTATCAGTGTCCGATGCCTTTTGGTGGCCTCCTAACCCTACAAGCCACAGCTATACAAATCAGCTGAAGTATTCTGAGCCTGCAGCTTTCTCAACACTGTCCCATGACAGGTTTCACAAGCCAATATTTAAATGAAGTTTACTTTCAGGAAAATATTAGGCTGTCTTTCAGGGTTTGCGCTTTGTAGGTACTGGCTTGGGGGGCACAGGGAGGTGGGAAAAGCAAATACAACACGAGTTTCAGCATTTCAGTGAGCCTACAAGAACAAAAACCAAAACCCAGTTGTTTCTTATACTGATTAGCCACAACTACAGCTGTCACACTACCACACAGGGAATGACCCAAGATTCCCCTCTACAGAAGCACTTCAGGTCTATATGTATTTTTATTATCTGTTCTCCCAGACAATATTTTAAAAGATACTTTCAATAAGAAAAGCACCGTGCACGATCAAGGCATGGAAGATGCATTTTGCAGGCATAAAGCCACCTTTCAAGTGAGATATTTGTCACTAACTTTCAATTTGCAATCTTCTCTTCTGAACCGAGTAGCTGGGAGCTTTCATCTGACACTGACCCACTGTGGGCTTCACTCACAGTTCCTCACCCCAAAAAGAGCATCTCCTGAAACATCAGCACTAAGAAACACCATCCAGCATAACCCAGTGAACGTGATCAGACTTGAACAGAGCTCTGTGACAGCAGCTTGACTGAATCTTTGTCATTGGAAAGAAACAGAAGGGAAACAAGCAATACTACTGAAAGTTAGGTATGACAACTAGATCGTTATAAGAAATATATTACTTGCCCCCAAAAGATATAAAGTTCACTGAACTGTGTATTTTTACTCAAATTGTTCATCAAGAAACAAAATGAAGCAACATCCCTCTCCCTAAGCACTCAGCTCCCCGCTCTTCTTGTAAGTAGAAAAAAATAGTTGTCAAAGACAGAAATGTGCTTTTCTAGCATTTAATATGAGTTGCTACTTGTATAATCTTATGAATCAAAGAGGAAAATCACATGTACATATTTATTAATCCAGATTGCAATAGGTATGAATACTCAATGTTTTTATTAAATTGGTTTATTACAAGTTTTCTGCATGCCAGCAGCTTGGTTTTATATATGCAGAGGCAAGATCTCCAAATTTCTTTTTCTACCCTTGTTTCTAAGTAGTAAAATTTACCTTAAACTTGTCTTTAGGCATAGGACTACTTAAAAAAACAAAAACCACAAAAAAACCCAATAGTAAGAATCTCAGAATAGTTTTAGAGAAGACACTGCTTTTTATTATTATGACTCAATTTAAAGATTCATCCCATAAAAAAATAAATGCCAGGAAGTTGAAGCAGTCTCCTATATTAGAGATACAGAATGTCTTTGAAAAGAAAAACTTAAAAACATTGCAGTTAGATTTAAGCATGCTCTGTAAGTGCACAAGAGCCTTCAAGCACATAAGCAATCATCCATTAAAGAATATTTGCCTTGTTAACTGCAACATGTTTTCAAATATTGCTTGTAATTTCCCCATTAAAAAACAAACAAACGCCAGAAAAACCAGTCCAAGACATTATACTTACAATAGCATTTGAAAAAACACCCTCTATTCCTCTCTGGTACAGCTAGCACAGGAAAACAAACACTATTCTAACTGTTCCTCTAACCAGGACCACCTGAATGGTACTTAAATGAGCAGAGGGCTCATTGGCTGAAAATCAGTTTTACAAGGTACACCTGGTGCTGCCTGCCGCTCAGCTCTCAGGCTGACAGGGAAAATGAGCTGCAGTGAGGTGCAAATCAACCACGAGTCTCCAGCTTTCTAGCCCTTCTACTTGTGCTCTCACGTCTCTGCTGCAGCTGTTGAATGAATTGCCTGGAATTTCAAGGCATCATGAAGTCTCCCTGCTACCCTACTCTTATTTTTAAAGAGGGAGGAAAATTATATAGCTCACTGCTCTGCGTCTGAACTCGGGTACCTGGGATGTTTCTCACTTCTATTAGCACTTCTTTCTTACTTTTTCCACCTGCTGCAAACTTTCAGGCAGGAGCAGATCTTCCCTCATTCCTCCTGCAACAGTTTGAGCAGAGAATCCGGAGACTGTATACATTTCATAGCTCTCACCACTTTTTAAAGGAAGGCAAAAGTTGAAATGCCTTGGGCTGATAACATATTAAAGATTCTCTGTGTTATTGCCTGCTCTGCACTTGGTTCTGTGAGCAAAAAGAAACAGTTTTGTCATGAGGACTGTTAACCAGGTCATCTTTTTAATATTAAATTCTCAAACGAGGTTTGCTGTACAAAAGTAACTGGAAATAGAATAATGATGTTGAGGGACTACTACCATCTGCGCAGTACCTGCTCACTGCACCACTCATCAGACTTCTCCAAGCATTTGGAGAAATGGCACCTCTCTATCTACCACAGGCTAATTCACCACTCCTGGAAAAAAGTGATCTAACAGGTGCTTTGCAGTTAAAACCCAAAATGTGGAGGTGAGCTGACATTGCTGTTCCCTGTTTTGTGGGAAAACTGTTAAATAGAAGTGTAAAATTGGCACTGTCATCCAGCAGCATTACCAAAGACTGTGGAGCTGATGCATTTGGTTCTCTTTTGATTAGCAGATGGGTGTTTTTGACTAGACACTCTTCCAGGAGTAAAGCCTCTTTTGATTAGCAGATGGGTTTTTTTTTGACTAGACACTCTTCCAGGAGTAAAGCTGTTAATAATATAGAGGTAACATTTCTGAGATCAAACCAATCCAGGTGAGGATCTCTTCTCTTTTCTCTTGTCTTTGAGAGATTGATGTGTATGGGAAGATTTTTAAGTTAGTGGTTTGAAGAGAAAACCTCACACATTAAAACAGCACCCCTATTTTATCATAGCTTGATAGGAACAAGTGAAGTGTCAAGGGAACCAGGGAGGCTCCTGAGGGTGACAGTTATTTATGTTGCTGTGCAGCTACCAGAGTAGGCACTGAGAAGGTGCAGGAGCAAATCACCTTTGCCTACAGACCTTGCCTTTTAAACTGGGAGATGGAGAGAAAAGTAGGGGCACAGGAAGCAGTGCTTCATTCACAAGGTTTGAGATATAAACTGGATATCCTGATACACTGCTGAAAGTCTCAATGACATAGTCTGCCTCCTCCTCACATGGCTTCAGATGATAAATGTCAGGGGACTTTGCAAAGAGTTAGGTGTAACTGCGTAAAAGCTAAGCTGTTGATTACTCTGCTCAAGTACAAACCAAATTCACAATAAAGTTTCTAATTTTTAAAAAAATAGCAGGTCCTTTCCTTTGTATTCCTTCAGGACAGGTAGAATCACAGGCTCATGTAACAACTGCATCAGCTTGTGGGTTTTCTGCTATCTTATTCAGCTCTTCTAAAAGAAATACTTGTAACTTGCTATGAGACCATGATTCAGTGATGTGGGGGATCCGGCAGCAGGAAATTCCAACCATCCCCCATTTGCCTGGTGTGCAGTTCAAGTATGTGGGGCTCACGGCCTATCTTTGCTGTGCTACCCTGTTGGTGCTGGTCTCTTCTCACAGGTAATTACCAATACAACGAGAGGGAACGGCTTCAAGCTCCAACAGGGGAGGTTTAGACTGAACATTAGGAAGGAATTTTTCATAGAAAGAGTGGTCGGGCATTGGAACAGGCTGCCCAGGGAGGTGGTGGAGTCACCGTCCCTGGCTGTGTTTAAGGGACGTTTAGATGCAGTGCTAAGGGACATGGTGTAGGGGAGGACTTTGTAGAGTAGGGGAGATGGTTGGACTCGATGATCCCAAGGGTCTCTTCCAACCTCAATGATTCTATGATTCTATGAGATTCACTAGAGACTAAGACAGGTAAGCACTGACAGACCTAGTTGAAGTGGTTTCCCACCTGCTTTGGGAACATCTGAAATGCCTGTCAGTTCTGGTGACCTGGTGCATCAGATAGAGCTATTTATTCTCCCCTAGACTGGACTTCTACCTCTACAACAGTGCTTTGTTTCTAACAGCGATTATGTTTGTCGTCCCATCAGCATAACACAAAAAGTTACCCTTATCTCTGCATGGTGAGGTTAAAATATATGCTATTCAAGGGTGTACCTGATGTTCCAGTATGCATGGGCAAAATTGAGGACAAATGTTTTCAAAGTTTAACAAATGTTCATGCAGCAGAGTTCCTAAGTTACTTGATTTGTCTTGAAAACAATCCCCAAGGTTTCCTGTTTGGCATTTAATAACATTTTCCTTTACATAGGTCATGTAGTATAGCAAACTTCCAGTACCTAAACGGGGGCAACAGGAAAGATGGGGAGCATAGTGGTGGAACAAGAGGTAGCGGTTTTAAATTGAAAGAGGGGAGATCGGGGAGCATAGTGGTGGAACAAGAGGTAACGGTTTTAAATTGAAAGAGGGGAGATTTAGATCAGATATCAGGAAGAAATTCTTTACTGTGAGGGTGGTGAGGTGCTGGAACAAGTTGCCCAGAGAAGTTGTGGATGCTCCATCCCTGGAAGTGTTCCAAGACCAGGATGAGGCTTTGAGCAATGTGGTCTGGTGGGAGGTGTCCCTGCCCAGGGCAGGGGGGTTGGAACTGGATGATCTTTAAGGTCCCTTCCAACTCTAACCATTCTATGATTCTATGATTCTGTTTTGCATATAAATATGTGTATTTATGTATAAACATATCAGCCCCTCCCTTGAGGTATGCATGGGTAAGGAAAAGCAGCCCAATGCATATAAATACGTGTATTTATGTATAAATGTATCAACCCCTCCCTTAAGGTATGCATGGGTAAGGAAAAGCAGCCCAAGAGGCTGCCCATTTTGTAGACCATACCTGCAGAGATTGGGCACCTTGTCTGTCAAGAACATGGAGCAGGCTGTTTCAGCCTGTGACACCTGTCTGGTTATCACACAGTCTCTCAGTATAACCTGCTTTTTTCTCTCTCTCCCAATTCTCTCCACTGTTTACAATGAAATGTCAGCATCCAGTATATCCAATGTATTTCTTGCCGAACTCCATGGGTGAGACTGTGTGACAAACATATTGCTCAGCCAAGAGGAGACAACTGCGTGCGTAATGCTCAGCATAGTTTGTAGCCCTCTAGGTAGCTTCTTGACAAAGACAGAAATCCCCTTTGCCAAGTTCATGGGGGTGGAAGAAAAAGTCAGATGACTCCTTGCCCTTTGGTGCTTTACAGAAAGGTATGTTCTGTGAGATACTTTCAGTAGTATTCGCCTATCTGAAGAGCTGTATAGCTTCTGCTAATGTACTTTGCAAATACCTATACTTAGATGGTCAGGTCTCTTTTGCAGCTTGCAAACTGGAGAAAACTGTTTTTCAGCTGGTCTTTTTTTTCTTGGTGTTCATCCCAGATGTATCCATTACTGAAAAAAAATGTTGGACCATCCTAAGGTTCACTGAACTTTGGAAGTAGCTGTTTTTCAGCTGGTCTTTTTTTCTTGGTGTTCATCCCAGATATATCCATTACTGAAAAAAAATGTTGGGCCATCCTAAGGTTCACTGAACTTTGGAAGTAATACCTCTTTCTCTGATGTTTACATCTTTCAAATATTTGTGGATTTCTAGTCTTTTAAGACACTTCTAAACATCACTCTCACCACGTAACATATTTAACTTTTACATATAATTATTCCTTCAAGTTTCTTCTCTTACATCAAAACACTTCTGAGAACAGTAGTCCCTGGACCTCCTTGGTTTTCAAACTCTTCCACGATAGTTCACAATCTTTTAAGATGCGACTGTTAGCATCTACAAACTAGAAATACACTGTGCTAGGTGCTGTTCAGATGCCAGACAGAACTGAGATGCATTTCCTGAAGAGCTAACAAACAAGCAGCAAAGCACAAAGGAAATGAGAATAAGCACAAGAGAGATAAGCCTCAGGTCATAAGCCTCAGGAGATTTATACCCTGACACCACCAGAATACCATATTTGCTGACGTAGCTACTGGCCACCTACACACAACTGCTACACCTTTTACTCAAGAAGAAGCAAAGGATCACTGGTGTCCTTACCAGTAGCTTAAAAATAGAGAGGCACAATGACTGTAGCCTATATTTTTAAGGAAAGGTTTGGGAAAGTACACGGTCATGGCGCAAGTCGGTGATGTGTGTTTGACGTTACTAGGTAAAACTCCACCACACGAGAACTTTTTCACCCACTTCAGCACTGAACTTCAATCCCCAAAATTGGCTTTTTATCATTTACAGTGTCAGAATAAGCAGTCTCTGCCCTTTAGATCATCTTGAAGAATAAGATTAGGTTATGTTCTTTCTAATAAGGGGTCCTGCTGCTACAGCAAGCTTCACTCTACTTCCCTCACTTAGGGTATTGATTATATGCCAAAGCCACTTCCTCATTTATGTGAATCAGCTCATAAATGGCAGGACTGACAATGAGTGTTTCATGTAGAGCTCATCATCCTGAAGTGCTGTAGTTTTTTAGTGTCTTATGATCCATAACCCAATTATAGGCTCCTTCATTTTTCAAGAGTGCAAGCTTATGTATGCCCATACACATCCACATGTTTTCTTGTGGCTGCAAACACCCTCAGTACGTGTGTTTCCATATCAAAGTATTGCCTCCTGTTGCTGTTTGCAAATAAACTATATCCCATATGCCACCTTAAAAGTGGATATATTTCTGAGAAGACTGAGATGACCACCTTCTCATAGGATCATGACAGGAAAGAGCTATGAAGGGGAAGAGGCTTTTAAATTTTAATTACTGAAGTAGAATTGACAAACCTGGAGTTCTTTGCTGTGCATGCAGACTTCTTACAGATTTCCAGGGAGATGGTGTTGAAATATATTTTTTTGAAACACCAAACCAACTTAGCATCGCTGGTCATAGTAAAAAGAAATGGATTTAGGACCCTAAGCCTAAGGGAAAGATGAACCCCCCCCCCAAAAAAAAAAATAATATGGAAAGTCAATTTAGGATTGGGTTCATATCACCTGATGTTTTCTGTGTAAAATGCTGTCTGAAGCCACTGAAGAGGCACAGAAATCTCCAAAGGGGAATTTAGTCTTTATCTCTTAATGCTCTAACACTGCAACCAGAGGGTGCTCTTTGAAGTCCTGTTTCCCTCCACTCTGCCAAAAGCAGTTAGTGACCTGAGTGCCCTAGGGATCCTGCCTGCTCTTCAGCTGCCTCTCCACAAGTCTTGGGTCTCTTGCAGGCCCTTTGTCACAGCTGGCAGACCCATGTTTATTTCTCAAGTGCCTGCAATGGTGTTTGGGCAAGATAGCCTGTCCCTTGCTACTGGGGGTGTTGGTCGACTGTCGGCTGAACATGAGCCAGCAGTGTGCCCAGGTGGCCAAGAAGGCCAACAGCATCCTGGCCTGTATCAGGAACAGCGTGGGGAGTAGGGCCCGAGAGGTGATCGTCCCCCTGTACTCGGCACTGGTGAGGCCTCACCTCGAGTACTGTGTCCAGTTTTGGGCCCCCTACCATAAAAAAGACATGGAGGTGCTGGAGCGGGTCCAGAGAAGGGCAACAAAGATGGTGAGGGGTCTGGAGAATAAGTCTTATGAGGAGAGGCTGAGGGAGCTGGGGTTATTCAGCCTGGAGAAGAGGAGGCTGAGGGGAGACCTTATTGCTCTCTACAACTCCCTGAAAGGAGGGTGTAGAGAGGTGGGGGTCGGTCTCTTTTCTCAAGTCACAGGCGACAGGACAAGAGGAAATGGCCTCAAGTTGCGCCAGGGGAGGTTCAGGCTGGATATTAGGAAAATTTTTTTCCCTGAAAGGGTTCTCAGCCCTTGGAATGGGCTGCCCAGGGAGGTGGTTGAGGCCCCATCCCTGGAGGTGTTCAAAAGACGGGTTGATGTAGTGCTGGGAGGTATGGTTTAGTGATGATGCTCCTTGTTTGTTGTGTGGGTGTCTATTTTTGTCAGTTGGGTTGACGGTTGGACAAGATGATCTTTAAGGTCCCTTCCAACCTAGAAGATTCTGTGATTCTGTGGTTGAAACTAAACACTTCACTTTTTGATGCCTCAGTGCCATTGAGACATCTGGTGGTGCAACATTAAAACCATTTAATTTAAGACGATGCTGTCAAGGTCCTGTATTTGCTCTTGAGCTGATGGTCATCTGACCCCACAATAAGCCAGTTCAGATTTTAACCTGTCCAGTCCAGCTTCCTGCTGCCCTCCAGGCAGCCACAAACAAACCTGTCTCTATGAGGAGGTGAGTGGGACTCCAGCAGTACAGCCAGGCTTGGAAGAGAGAGTGACAACACTAATGCAGCGCAGCTCAGACTTTGAGAAGTGGTCAAAAGGCAAGAAAAGGTGAAGCTGTCTTTCTACAGCGTGGTAACAACACACACCTTTATCCACACCTCCATTGTTTTCCCCTTCCCCCCCCAGTTCCTACAGAAGGGTCTGAGCTGGTTGTCTTCACATTTATTTTGTGTTAACTTGTCTCATTCCATTAGCAGGAGAACGAGGGCTTATTTTCAGCACTAAACACATTCTGTTTTTTCTACCACAAGGAGAACCATTGTGAAGAGAATATACTTTACATTGAGCAATACCAAAGGTAGGGGATTAGTTTTCACAGACTGAGTTGTATGTTTTGATTCTGGCCCGGTGGTCTGTGCGTAAAGAGAGGCTCTAAAGTCACTCCGGAAGGAAACAGGTGAATAGCTTTGTCTTTTCCAAGTCTCTGCTTTTTGAATGTCTCCTGGATGCAATACGTAGCCCCCTTTTAAGGGCTAAGGGTCAAACATCATCAAGAAATGTCTCTGATCTGTCAGAGCAAGAGGACAAGAGCAGGGAAAATGTAAACCTTGAAGCAGATGCAAGTAGAATCCCTTCTGCTGGCTAGGGTATATCATGGCATGGCCTTTTTAAAAGGATAGAGGTATAATAGCAGCTCTGGGCTGTTTGCAGCTCCACTGTTTGACCTGTTCAAGGCCACGATCTGGGCTTTTATTCCAACCAATCCATGAGACAGAAAACCGTTTCTGACTATCAGGGATCGGTGGGGGTTTTGGTGCTTTTTTTTTTTTAAATTGATTAAACTTTGTATTTTTACTTTTGTGTAAGAAAACCAGATGCAAGAGATTGTTAGAGAATCAAGCAAGAAACTGAATCCTCTAAATGTATGCTAGGAATAACCTCAAGCTAGTAACACTGGATAAGTCACCTTTTTCTTGATGTTGGCAGGACTGGAGAGTACTTTACTAACTTTTTCAGCTCCCACAATGGATAGCAGTCTGATATATGTTGAATTATCCTAGGTAAACACTCATCATGCATATTAATACCTGCTTCTGGCTGTGGTTATTGATCATCTAGCAAGAAGGTGACGTATTGCAAATACACAGGCTTGATGCTGATGTATTCAGAAGGTATTCACATGGCTAATGGGGTGCATCTCCAAGTGAATCCATCTTTCAATCATTTCTCTGACTTCCTGCAAGACTGCAGGTTTCCCTTAGGAGTCATCAGACCTTCTACTTCTCCATCTACAGGGCTGACAAGAGATCCCTTTAGACTCTTCCACCCTACCACGGAAGGGGAGGGTACCTTCACTCCAAAGATTTAAAAAGGGACTCCCAAACCTGTAGGAGAGCTTATGACACATCCCAAGAAAAGAAGACTGAAGATTTGCCACTGATCTAAGTATGAAGGTGAGTGAGACTCTTCTGATGTGTGGGAAACATTTACTTTGCAATTTATACTTTTTCATTTGAGTATGATATTTAGGAACTGCAGAGGGTCTTCATAATTTTAACTTAAAAATAACTTGATAATAATAAAAAAAAATATTACAAGCATCTTGCATTGGAGTTGGTATTAGGACCACAAACAACCTCTTCTAAGGAGAACTTGGATGTCAATGTTATCAGTATTGTAGTGTTAAGTATATTCAGTGTGCTTGAAAAAACTGCATTAAATATCATTGATAGCACAATGTGCTCTCAAAACCAGGATGAAATAAACCACTGTGAATCATACTGTTAAACACTCTCTGTTGCCCAGCACTGTTATCAATGCATGAGTAACAACATAGTCTGTGCAAACAAGCAGAGATGCAATTTGTTTGCAGAAGATTCGTATTTAATGCTTTCATTTGCATGTGCTGCATCACTGAACAAACTCCAAGAATCAAACAATCAAACAAGATGTGTGTAATCATGGTTGAGGAAGTAGTGGTCCACTCTTTGGTTGGTTGCTTGGTTTGAAATGGAAAGTCTCCTACATTGGTTTGTTGTATGACTCTATCATTTAAGGTTTGGTGGGATCAAGATATACTTCATATCATCTTTCCCCTTTAGTTTGTACATTATTCTCATTTCTGGAGAGTCTGATGTCCTTGTAAATAGGAGTACAAATCTGCTTGCCTCGATGGCAGTCTCACCAGTATGGATCCTTCATAGTGAATATGGGTAAAGAGAATAAAGTATGTTTGATTTAACAATCATCCTCCCATCAGATCACTGTGTATTGAAGCTAAAATAGCCACTGTGCAAGAGGAGGTTTGGCAGCAAGACAGGGAGAAAGGAGGGACTGGAAATATCCTCACATTTAGATTTGAAGTGGAGAGGATCTACAGACCTGAAAGGCTTTTCCTGGACCTCATGGTTCTTTGTTCTTTACACAGGGACTGTGTAAACTCTCCACATCTGCAATGGCACTGTTCTTGGCAGCATCCTTCATATCTTTCTCCTGGAGCGCACCTCAGGTAAACAGCTTGCTCAGGCTGAATGTGCAGCATCCATGAATCTCACAGGTTGGTGCCATTTAAGTGTTTGTAGTAGTTAGTAATGGCATGCAACGTTGACATGTATCTTTTTTCTTTTTGGCATAAAGGCTCAATTCCAAAGGAGAAACTGGACTCCTCAGGCTATGCTCTATTTGAAGGGTGCACGTAAGTCCCAAGCTCTCTCCACTTTGAGGAGATAACTTTCTCTGCCACTGGATTATTCCTAATCTGCTTGGCTCCACAAAAACAGTAATCCTTGAGGATGCTGTGGAGGTAGAAGTTCTGAGGTCTGCAGGGATGTGTTAATTGTTGTTTCTTCTTGTCTCTGAAACAGTGGCATTGCCAGTACTATTCTTATTTTGAAAAAAAATCAAATTGAAGAAAGCAAGCATTGGAAGAAGAAAAGCAAATCAAAGTACTGAAAATGTATAGAGTTTGAAGCTTGATTGAAAAACTTATTGGAAAAGCAGTTTCCTTATCTGAAATAATCTAAAGGGGGTTTAAGATGCACTGGGCATAGTTTTCATTCCATATTTTCACTCAGGATTTATTAAAACACCTTCTCAAAAAACAGGAGAAGCATCTTGCATTGGAGTTGGTACTAAGACCACAAGCAACCTCTTCTAAGGAGAACTTGGATGTCAATGTCATCAATATTGTAGTGTTAAGGTTGTGTAAATGACCTTTTGAGTTTCTATTGTTAGTCCAGAGTTAAAGAAGCATTAAATATAAAGATAAAATTTAGACCCAAAGAGAGATTTCGTTCTTTGATGCAAACCCATTAAATTTAACCCAACTCTTCTTTTTTTTAAAAAAAATCTATTCTGAATTGTTGTTTCAAAATTAAAAGCTATCAGGTAGGGTAGGTATTTAGAGAGCAAGTAAAATAGCTTCCTTGGAATTAAAAAAAAATAAAAATGAAGCCCACAATCCAGAAAGAAATGCAAAAGGGAGACAGTACAAATAATAACAACACATAGTAAATATAGGCTCGAAACAACTGCAAGTGTAACCGAAAGAAGTTCTAGTAACACTAATAAAATTATTTCTATTCATAAAAGCAAAGAATTTGGCCCTTTTTTCATTTGTTTAAATCTTCCAACTGAATAATGCAGTGTGTTACTTCTATATTGACCCGTGTATCATTCTTAGGATACATAAGAAGAAATGTGATTTTATTTTTTTGCTTTTTTTTTTCATTTTTTAAATAGAAATATCCCTTTTAAAGGCAATACTTTTTAATCCAGCAAAGAGATTGAAGTCTCTAGACCATACAGCAGTCCATGAAAGCGTGAGATAAAAATAGTAAATTCCACCCTACGTACAGTTCCTACATCAGGTTAATACAAGAAGGAAAAGGGCTGAAACACCAGTTCTACAGAATAAAGTATGTCTTTAGTGTTCTGGTTGAGGACAGGCTGTGGTTGATTGGGAAAACCCTGGGATGGATTTATGCCTCTCATTTTATGTTCGTAGAAGTATTGCTATAATTTTGTACTTTGAAAAACTACTTTAGGGATTGTGAAATAGGAACTACAATGGATTTGGGAGGTTGTTTTCATCCTTTTCCCACTGCTTTTGTAGAGGGACGTCGATTCATCCCGGATAAGAGCCAGCGAAAGGACCTGTATGACAGAATGCAGCTTGGTACGTACGTGTGCGCGGGTCTATGTTTCAATCTTTCCTCAGATTATGGAAGAAATCTGTGGAAGCTGGAGGGGATTTGCTTTCCTGGAATTATACTCAAGGAAGCAATTAAACTCCCTTTTATTAGTTCCCTCATTCCAAAAAGCAAATGATAAAGTCTGTCTGACTTCTCTCTCATGTGCCTGCGTGATTTCATTTACATAAGTGATGTTCCAGACTGACCTGGCTGTTAAGTGCAATTATCATCAGTACCTTTGACTTTCTTTTTCCACTGGAAAAAATCAAATCAATTTATTAATTGTGCTGAACTGACAAGCAACAAAAGTAGACAACATTAATCCATGCTAGACAATGCTTCTGGAAGAAACACAATGTTGTAGCAAACATAAGAAAAAAGAAAATATATTTTCTACCTTCTAAGGGACTTTCAAACACCCTCCTTTTTAAAAATATTGCTAGTCTCTTCTGTGTTGGATATTTATCAGGCTGACTTTGAGCAGAGAATGTTATAGAGCAGGGGAGACAGCAAGATTTTTTTGCTCTTTGGGTCTAGAGATATAAAAGCAAAGAACGAAATAAATAAATGCTAGTAAATGCTAACAAAACATGCATCTCTGATTTTATAATTCTAGAAACACGCAGCCAAAACACAAATCCTTTATCTCTTTCTGAAGCTGCAGCACTCTTCCTTAGTTCCTTACGGAAAGCCCAAGAAGGAGGTAAATGCATGTATTTTATTACCTAACTTTTTAAAAAGGGGTTTATCAGTATGTCATTTACTCACAGTTTAGTAAATTGATCTAAGACCTGGTTTAAGAAGGTGTATTATTCCTCAGAGTGCATTGTATTAGAGTGTACATTTACACAGATTAGAACATAAATCAGATAAATAATAGGTAAGCTTTTATATATTCTGCTTTTAATTTGCTTTTCAGATTTTTATCAGCTTATATTAAAGGGAATGGCTAGGGCTCCTTTTTCTACAGGACGTTGTTTGTACGTGAAATTTTAATTCCTCCATTGTCTTTTATGCCCCGGTGGAAAGGCTTAAAAGAATCCTAAAAAGCCCCAGCAGAGGAGCTGTGCGATGGACATCTGGCTCCTGAGAGCTCTGTTGCTGGCATAGCTGACAACAGGTCCCAATGACATTTAAGAGGCAGGGCCCTGAAATATCCTGAAAAAATCCCTTAATTCGTTCATTTCCAGCCTCCCTGACATACTGTCTAACCCTCCCGTCTCTGTCTCCTCACCACCTGCTTCCTCACTACCTGCTACTACCAGTCTACGCTATCCCTGTCCTCTGTCTTTCTACCTTTCACCTCTGCAGGTAGATAGATAGACTAGTTTTTTGGAAATGGAGCTTGGGGGCAGGGATGATCTCAGAGGTCCCTTCCAACCATGGTGATTCTGTGATTCTGTGAGGTTGTTTAAGGAGGGTACACCCTACAGTGCTGTGGAGAGGCTGTGCTGTGCTCTGGACCGTGGGTGCTGGGTGGCTGTCGTAGCACGTACAAGCCCAGGAGTTTGTTCTAAGTTACACTCTTCCCCTCTTTGGTTCAGGACAGGGAGGAACAGAAGGTGGCTAGAAGCTGCCTTTGCTTCTGATTGTCCCGATTCCGAGTTCCTTATTCAAACTCCTAATTTCCATCATCATGACAGAAAGAAAAAGTGCTTTGCTTCAATGGGAACGGCTTCAAGCTCCAACAGGGTAGGTTTAGACTGAACATTAGGAAGGAATTTTTCACAGAAAGAGTGGTCGGGCATTGGAATAGGCTGCCCAGGGAGGTGGTGGAGTCACCATCCCTGGATGTGTTTAAGGGACATTTAGATGGGGTATTGAGGGATATGGTGTAGGGGAGGACTTTGTAGAGTAGGGTAGATGGTTGGACTCGATGGACTCTTCCAACCTGAATGATTCTATGATTCTATGATTCTAATTAGGAAATGTGAAGTAAAACCATCACTAAACCATACCTCCCAGCACTACATCAACCTGTCTTTTGAACACCTTCAGGGATGGTGCCTCAACCACCTCCCTGGGCAGCCCATTCCACTGCCTGATAACCCTTTCAGGGAAAAAATTTTTCCTAATATCCAGCCTGAACCTCCCCTGGCGTAACTTGAGGCCATTTCCTCTCGTCCTGTCGCCTGTGACTTGGGAGAAGAGACCGACCCCCACCTCTCTACACCCTCCTTTCAGGGAGTTGTAGAGAGCAATAAGGTCTCCCCTCAGCCTCCTCTTCTCCAGGCTGAATAACCCCAGCTCCCTCAGCCTCTCCTCATAAGACTTGTGCTCCAGATCCCTCACCATCTTTGTTGCCCTTCTCTGGACCCGCTCCAGCACCTCAATGTCTTTTTTATGGTAGGGGGCCCAAAACTGGACACAGTACTCGAGGTGAGGCCTCACCAGTGCCGAGTACAGGGGGACAATCACCTCTCGGGCCCTCCTCCCCACGCTGTTCCTGACACAGGCCAGGATGCTGTTGGCCTCCTTGGCCACCTGGGCACACTGCTGGCTCCTGTTCAGCCCACAGGCCACCAACACCCCCAGGTCCTTTTCTGCCAGGCAGCTCCAGCCACTCTGCCCCCAGCCTGTAGCGCTGCAGGGGGTTGGTGTGACCCAAGTGCAGGACTTGGCACTTGGCCTTGTTGAACCTCATCCCGTTGGTCTCGGCCCATCCATCCAGCCTGTCGAGATCTCTCTGCAGAGCCTCTCTACCCTCCAGCAGATCAACACTGCCACCCAGGTTACCTCACCTTAGTTATCCAAAGTATGCAGCTTTCCTGAAATGAAAAGTGGGAGAAACACCTGACAGGATTTACCTGGCGTGTGTGGAGATATGCTGGAATCAATCCTGTCTTCTCCACTTCCTAAAACCTCCCACTGCATGTCACGCAGCGCTGGGGCTCTGTGCTTAACTCTCTCTTCCCTGCCCTGGCAGAGCTCTGCTTTCCAAAAAAATCCAGTGGCATTTTGACTGAGAGAAAAAGGCAGAATTAGAAATTAAAATTAAATTTAATTACTTTAATTAAAAATTAAATTAAAAATAAGCATAGTGCTTTGGGCAAAATATATGAGAAGTTCTAAAGACAAATCAGTGAAAGTGTCATTTGTGTGCTAACAAAAAGAGAAGACCCTCCGAAGTTCACAATTCATAAGTTTTAGTGGTATTTTCCTGCCTGCTGTTGCTATTTATAGAGCCCCCTAAGAAAGGCAGTGATATATCTGAGAGAGCTAAGCAGAACTGGCAGCTTATTTGAAAAATACTGTGTGGAATAAAATTGCCACCACTGTGGTAGGGAATAACAACACTGTTGAACCTGGGTAAGCCCTACAATTTCAGAAGACCCCTTTCAGGCAATTTTAGAATTCTCTTAACTGAGAGAAATGTGCAAATAAAGAACAAACACATTATTTTCTTCTGTATGAAAAATTTGTGCCTTGTCCTAAGATATCCCTCTGGACATGGTTTTTACCCTTGCTCTTCAGCAAACAGAAAAACTCCTATGTTAAAAATGAGAGAAGATTTGGTTATTTCTACAGGTGCCTGCATCTCTTAGCCAAGCAGTCACATACATTAGTCCTGTGCCTGAGGCACACCTATCTCATGAAAACTTTGGCTGATTGAAATTACTTTAACTACAGCTAATTTTTCCCCATTTTTGTCTTGTCTTACAGTTGAAGAAGAAAACAGTGATCACCCTGTCTACTTGACAGATAATCTATCAAATTGGTGAAATATTTCAGATTTCTTTAATGTTTGTATTGTATATACCCTGAATCCATGATTTGTGTCAACAGAGTATTTCATCCATCCTCACTTAGTTTCCCATATAGACTCAATGCAACATTTTGAATGCAAACTGGTTAAAAGTTACTGGTTCAGATGGGGAAGTTATTTGTAAAATTCCTGCCTTGTTTAGACCATTTTGGACGTCCCACCCAAAATTTAAAATACACTGTACCATCTTACCTGAAAAGATGATTAAAACTGTCTTTTTGGGCAACTAATTCATTAAAGAAATTTTTAAAGAGTATTTGGGAAACCTTTTACCACCTTCCACCCAGCTGTATGTTGAAGACCTTTTATATCTGATAAAAGTAGATTCCTTCACCACTTCACTGCTGGCCTTATAAGTTGCTGATGGTCAATAAAGTCAGTGAGATATTTAATCAATCCAGCTATCTTTGATGCAAAGCAGGTGATTTTTTTTTGTTGTTGTTTTTTTAAAGATACTGGCTTCAAACTATCAGAGGGTAGATTTACATTAGATATCAGGAAGGAATCTTTCTCTGTGAGGGTGGTGAGACATGGGAACAGGTTGCCCAGAGAAGCTGTGGCTGCCCCATCCCTGGAGGGGTTCAAGACCAGGTTGGATGGGGCTTTGAGCAACCTGGTCTGGTGGGAGGTGTCCCTGCCCAGGGCAGGGGGGTTGGAACTAGATGATCTTGAAGGTCCCTTCCAACTCTAACCACTCTATGATTTGTCACCACAGAGAATAGACAATGGCATTTGGACCTTGGTGCTGCCCCAGTTACACACATGTGGAAATTCATACTCTGAGCAATCCTACTGAGCAAGTCCCACCACATAAAGGTAGTATGGGGACAGGTCCTACAGGATCAGGGCCTCACTGAAGACTGGCACACAGTCACTGCTGTTGTCAGGAGGTGCAGTGTTACTAGAGCCAGTGTTGGTGTACTAGGTACAAAACTTGTGTTATCCATGACAACAGGCATGCAGAATGTTATTTACATCATTATTGTACTTCTTTGTTGTCCTGGTTTTTGAGTTGAAACACTGGAATTTTATGCAAATGGATTAATTATCATTCCATGCTGATAAGGATATATTTAACATTATTCATGTAGTTTTGTGATCTTACTGGAAAGTCCTCTGTAGTTCTCATGTAATTAAAAAGTAGCCACATGATTCTTGTGTCCAAGCAACTATGTTTTATTTTTTTAACCTTTAACCCTAGTCGTGTTGTCTTTTAATGCTGCTCTCCTCTGATCTTTCCCATGACACTGTTAATTAATTTTGTGATCTGACACTAACTATTATGTCTCTTCTCCTTGACACAAAGAAATGCAGCTGAAGGAACAGAGAAATTAATTTCTATCATGGCATTTTCAGTAATGGTTTATAATCTATATAATTTCATGGAGGAACTATGATAGAATGCGTTCGTGATGAACTTCATTTAAAGACCAATGGTATCCACCAGAATCTTTTCATTAATTGAATTGATCTTTGTTTCAAGCATACTCTGAATATCTGAGGTGCATCTATGTTATTTTTCAGCATATTTTACAGTATGATCAGTCAGTGCTCAGACATAAAGTAGAAGGCTTATACATCCTTTGGTTTGGTAGTATCATGAAATTCATATGCCTCTAAATGTCCCAGGTATACAAAAACTGTATTAATCACATTCCCAGATGACTGATTTTTGTATGTATTCCTGATCTAAGCTTACTAGCTTAAATAATTGTTCACAAATATTGTGAAATTGAATAAACATTCTCCTTGTCGGTGAGCTGTTTGTGAAACCCTAATATTTTCAATCTGGCAGATAGTTGCTTATGTAACAGATAGCTGCCACCAAGCTTGTCAGATGTCAGTAACTGTTAGAAATGTGTGGCATTTCCGTTAGACAATCTGCCACCTGTATGAAAGAAAATATATGAAATATTTTTGCTTTCACCACATACAAAGAGTAACTTCCCATTGTTTTATTTCCTTTTAAAATGGCCAAATAATAGTGACTCCTTTTAAATCCAATTAAGTTTTTGCCATAAAAGCCTGAAACCTGTCTTCTGAGAATTCTTTCAAGTATCCAAATCAGCTTAAGAATGAAAGTCCAATTTTAAAACTGATTTTAGGTGGCCAAAAATACAAATAGGCACCTAATCTTTTTTCTTTTAGATGGCCTATAGTAAAATCTATGTCATCAAATGTTGATTAACTGTTTGAAAGGTAGGTATCTAATCAAAGTTGTACATCTAGGCTCCCTCTGAGATTGACAGTGAAGGTAAATACCTCCAAAGTTTACGTTGTCCTACCTGCTGAAGAACAGACTGAATCAGTTCCTAGTAATGTCTTCTCTTGAACTGCATGAGAAATTCTTGATGCACAAACTTCTAAAAGAAAAGGTGAACTTCCTTCCTAATGTCTTCACGTCAACATCTACTTCTGAAGAGCATGTTCAGACCCTCTTCTGCACCTCTAGGAATTGAAATACTTTTGAAAGGTTTCTGTAAGGCAAATGAAACGTCTAGTTCTCATTGTGAGGCTCAATTATTCCCCAAGCACTTTTAAGTTTCAGGTGCTTTTTGAAATTATGTCTGTGGGGCAGATGTGTTCCTGGAACTCTTTTTAGCGTTACTTGTTATGACTAGGTCTTTTCTAGAAGTGAAATAGACCAAGGATTAATGGGGCAATTGAAAGAATTGGAGTTACTCATCTTTAAATGTTGTCACATTGCTCTGTGGCATATTGGTTTGTCGGCAGGAGAAGGCATTACCTTAAAGGATTAAGGAAATTAAGGAAATGCTGTAATTCTCTGTAGCCGAGTCACATTCATTTCCTCTCAAACTAGTTTGTTAACAAACTCAGAATCTAAGACAAGATGAAAACAATAAAAGACACATACCAGAGGAACCAGAAAATAAACGGTCTGCTGTTTATTGTGGGTCTAAATGACTTCAGAAAGATGACTTTATTTGTCTCAAATTCAAATGCCCACTGCATAAGACTTTACATTGTTCCACAGGAAGTATGTTTTACCACTGGATCAAGACTGTGTGCTGAAAAAAAAGTTTTACATGATGTAAGCTTATAATAAACAGCATAAGGAAAAAGAAAGACCATTTTCTTTTCAGTGTATCTTTTTTAACCCTGCCAAGGTTTCCCCAGTGTAAGACTTTTTTTTCTCTAAATTTGTTGTGCTCTGTCTTAAAGTTCATATTAGTTTTGGAGGGGAAAAGGGGGAACATAAATGAAGCAGGAACACATTTGGGACACCCATAATGGAGTTACCAGCATGGACTATGATTAACATAGGCGATTACGTAGACAAAGGTATGATCTGCAGTTTGTATAAGCTCCTGAAGGGATTGTCGCATTCTCTAGGTTTATTAAACTTGAGAAAGCTCTTCTACCTCAAAGGGCACAGAGAAATTGTCATTTAAACTACTTTCAGGGTGAAATAATGTTAGGCTTTCCAACGGTGTAACTCAAGTGACATTTAAGATTCCCCTAATTATATCTGTCCTTAATACAAAGCTTGCCAAGCCTACAGGACAAACTGTTGAATGGATGGAGAGACCCTACCAGGGTGAGAGCAACAAATTCAGTTCCTGTATTCTCCATGCTGTTTCTTTTTTCCTTGTGGCAATACTCCAAGGGAAAAGGGAGACTTGATGTTTTGCCTATCCCTTTCGGCTTCCTCATCCTCATCGTATCTTTCATCCTCATCTTCATCTTCGCCTTCACTCTGGTGAGGGCTGGAATGCTGAGAGACAGAAGGTGACGGTGGCACTGATGAAGGCCTGGGATACCTGAAACCTTCCGTCTGGCAAAGAGAGAAGCAAGTTGTATATATTATCACAGCATTCCTCAATTGGTTGTATACAGCAATTTAAGGCTATCAACACTTCAAAGGAAATCAGTGGTGGATTGCACATACTCTGCACTCTAAAATTAAACTCCTTTGAAACCAGGTCCCCTTAGTCCTTCTCAGCCATTAAGTACGTGCTTGTATGGCAGTAATCTTTAGCCTGTGCCATAAAAAATAAGCTGTGCTTCCAGCACCACTTTTTGCAAAACATGACTACCTTTACTGAGCCTTAAAACCGTGAACACAACATGAAATCCTTCTGTCCTCTACAGTTATGATGTGCTTATTGAAATTCAGATTGCAATCTGAAGTTTTAAAACAGTGTTCTCATTATAAGGTCAATATATGCAAAATTAGAACCAACCAAGGAATTTTGGCCTGAGCCTCCCTCCTTCTTATTTAAAAAAATGAGTTGCTCTCTGGAGGTTTCAAATAACGTGGTTCTTACATTGGATCAGAGCAGCCTCCTTTCTCAAATTAGTGCTAATATGCACTATGTAAGAACTGTTTGAAGGTGTGCCTTCAAGCTGACCCCTTGTAGTTCCAGCCACAGCCTCCTCCTCACATACCATGTATAGATGAAGGCAATACTTTGCCTCGCTTTCCCTAGAACATCCTTTTCCATCTTCCCTTCTATTTAGTTTGTGCAGAACATCTCCATGGCCTTTATGAGAAGAAAAATTAGAAGCTGCCACTCCTCTAATAGGAATTTCAAGGGCCAGTTCCTCAACTGGTCTGAAGTGGCATAGTCCCATCCAGGTGACTCTAAATCACCTGAGGAACAGTTCCTGTATTGCACCTAGTACCCCAAGTGTTTGCATCTAAGTGTTTGCATCTAATACCATTAAAACTCCTGACTGAAGGTTGGGTCTTGTTGAGCTTTTAAATATGAGTTCCTACTCCCCTTCAGTTAAAACAACACTTGCTAACTTTCTTCTCTCTCTTTCTGTCACACGCACATTCTTTCTCTCTCTCTTTGTAAAGTAGCTAAAATGCAGATGATCTCTGCTCCAAAAGCAGACTTTACCTTTGGTGGAGCACTTGGTTCCATCTCAAATTTATCTGGAAATGTTCTGCTGAGAGCCAAGTGTCTGGCATGCATGTAATACTGCAACATAAAAGAGAAGCCTTTACAAGTCAAGGAAGTCGTGGGTAGATTTAAGCAGGAAAAAATTAATATAAAATTAGTATCATCTAAAAGATGATGCTGAACAAAGCCTAAAAATCTTTTCAGTTAAGGAGAATCCAATTGATACCACTGCTTGTAATGAACACATTGCTGTGAAATATTGACCCATTCACACTAAAGTAGTCTGGAACAGAAGCTGAGTAAGTTTTCTGTAAGACTAAGATGTATCAAGACAGAACCCTGCACTTGTTTCAGTCAGCGTAGTTCTTCTTGAGTGATAGGTATTCTTTGATCCTCAAGAGAGAGCTGCCTCTTTTCTAACCAGGAAAATTTACATCTTTAATTATGCATGTGTATACACATAAACTTTGGACTCATCCTTGCATAGGAAGCATGTGTAACAGTTACAAAGACATTCACTGAGAGCTGGTATTTAAGACTTTGGCAAAAGTATTTATGGATCCGTTCACTGAGAGCTGGTGACTCTTAAGACTTTGGCAAAAGTATTTATGGATCCACTATATTCACGACTCTCCGTCACATGCGCTGAAAAAAGTTTGTGGTGTCAGGGTGTTGTGCTGTGCTGTGAACTATATAAACAAAAAGGTTCTAACACAGATATCAGGGCAGGACAAGGTCCAAAATAGTTACAAAACTGATATATGTGCATCCAGTTCTTTGCTCCTGTGGACTGAAGTATGACACTGCAGGTGGTACTGCAGTGTTTCCTATGTCAAATTAAAAACACTATTTTGCCTTTAAGCCACAGGGACAGTTTAGGAGTTTAGAGGAGCCACAAGGCCCAGAAACATTTTAGGAAGAACACGTAGGATTTTTGAAAGAGTCCAGATGGCTTTGGAGCACAAATCCCACTTCGTGTAGTGTTGCCAGTATTGTCAGAGGCACAAGCTTTTTACACTGTCTTTTGCATGACCTTTGCAAGGCCTCAGTGTGACTGTCTTCCTCTCTAACCTATTCAGTTGAGTCGTGTCTCTCCTTATGGGTGGTGAACGGGAGCATTACACATGAAGCGCAAAGGCAGGCTTTGCCTTCAGCACCTTTGAGAGGTGCTTTTCAGAACAGGGAAGACTCCTTGCAATGTAGCACGATGCTGAAGACTGCTAGTTAGACCAAATGTGTCTGGAATTTTTAATTAAGTAACATAATTTCACACACCCTGCCTAGGTATCTCCAGTCCAACAGATCTGAGAGCCTCTCAGTTCGGTTTCTTTGGATGATCCTCTGGCGACGGGACTGCTGACAAAATCCGTAGAGGAACTGAGTCAGCTGGTTGCAGGATTCATCAGGGGAGCGGAATCTCCTGTCAACGATGTAGATTCCTGAAGGACACAAACGACGTGAAGATGAGCGGGACCGAAAATGGGATCTGACCTCTTACATTTCCATTCTACCTTCTGTCACATAGTCTTACAAACATTACAAATACTATATCTTCTTTTTAATGTTAAAAGGCAGCTATGACTGGAACATTTGTTACTATTCTGATGGAATGGAATGATGCAGAGAAATAGGTATTTTTGTTTTAATTTTCTTCATGTTTCAGGCTGAAATTCAGTAAATTATTCAAAACTCAGAGGCTATGTTGTTTTTAAGTATGTCCAATAGGATTCCAGAGTTCCTGGATAAGGATATATAATTTTTGTCTCCCATGATTTTTAAAATACTGACTGCTTAAAGAAAATAATGTAGTGCTTTCCTAGTATGCAGTAGAATTTAGAAGTGTGGATGGTCAGAATCAGCCTGCATGAGAGAGACTGTTTTCTCTAGAAATACAAGCATTTCCATAGAGATAGTTAACTCACATACATCAGTCAATACACAATTCTGGCAGAGAGAGGGCTGAGGTAAACTTTGACTCTCCATAGTTTGTCAAGATCAATACTTTATTCTTGCCACCTTCCTTACACCAGTACGGTGTGAAGAAGAGCGTACTAGGCCTCAGGTATCTTAATGGACAAGACAGACACACAGCTACCTTAAAGGAAGTGCCTGGTGTCCCCTGGGGGGGAAAATGTACAGTAAATTATGTCAACACTCACATCTATGGTTTGTCAGAGAAGAGCAAGTGAGCTGTGCTCTCAGTCTGTGACCTTTCTGAAGGCTCTCAAAGACATGTCTACACAGGCAGGCGCAGCTCTATTTTGCAACTGGCTCTACCCCTGCCTCTGGGTCAGGGTATTTCACTGAATTTTAGAGTTGGAAGGGACCACAGAGATCATCTAGTCCAACTCCCCTGCTGAAGCAGGATTGCCTAGAGCTAGAGCATGTATATAGCTGGTACTAGTGTGGAGCCACCATCGGCTGATGGTGCAGACAAGCCCAGGTACTTAGGAAGAGGCCTAGTTTGGGCACATTGTCAATATTGTCTTGACAGACCAGGAGATGGCTACCCCCCTCCTTACCACACGCCAATCACAAACCATTTCTAAACCTTTATGAGCAGATTCTTATTTGTTAAGTAGGTTCCTTTTATTTTCACGTTTACTTTTTAGCGTACATGATAATTTCTGTTTGCCTGATGGGGGCAAGTTTCACTGGCCTCTAGGTCCCCGTGCATACTTCTTGGACTATTCAAAGAGCAGCAGATTTTCACTGCTTCTTTTGAAGGGTTACCCTGTAACAGAAGCATTAAAGGGAAGTGCTGGTAGACTCCAGAATAGGTATGAGGAATGCTGAGTTAGGAAGGATAAAGGAGACAAGAGAGAACCTGGAAAGGGTTTGGATAAATATGAATGCTTGAATGGCTTGTTTAACACAGTGAGATGTTCAGAGCTCTGAATATATTCCCTCAATGAACTCCATTTCACTAGTGAAAGCACGAAACCGAGGAGTAACAGAATCATTGCTGTGCCTCTTGCTTTCCTAACTTAGGGGTGGTATTTTGATACGGTCTTAGAATTTTTACCATAAGCCGCTGGGTCAGCAACGTGTTCCTGCATGAAACAGCCAAATCCAGAAAGGTTTGTGGTTACACTGGGAATGCCCATCACAGTACATTCAGCTGCCAAAAGAGACAAAAAGGGTTCAGGGAAATATGCTTTGAACGATTTCACCTTGAGAGAAAAAAAGAAAAAGAAAATGGCAGGCAGAAAGTCCCATAACACTAGAGCTGCTCCAAAAATGTGAAAACTATTATGCTTTGCTGTGGATTCAGAGAAAAAGAAAAAAGAAAGAAAGAAAAAGAAATCTTAAAGAAAAAATGTCACACTATTTTTGCGAACATCTTTGTGTTTCCTAGCAACTAAACTGAAAACTTTCTGGAGTCCAGTGTTGAAGCACAGAACTGCAATATATTGTCTAGATCATGTTTGGATTTTAAATTGAAGCTTGCTGTACACATCTGTTCATTAGTTGTTCACAACTGTTTACAAAACTGTATCTCTTAAGTTTTAAGTTTATAGTCATTGTTTGTAAACTGGTCCCTATAGCAAGAAAAACCCCCAATAGATCCCATCATTAACTCAGGACTGCATTCAAAGTACACGTGGAGCTAATTTTATAAAATTAGAAAATGCATGTATCTTTTGTAGTTATTTCGATCCTTGCTGTGAGTAAGTATAACTGTTTATTCAGGTTTAAAGAGTTTTTGCCAATGAACTTAAGTCTAAACTAAACATGCAGGTAAAGTAAATATGCTTGTCTCTGACATGCTGAAAGCCATCTACATGTCCTTCATTAATGTGACAATGAAAATGGTGTCTATAAAATAGAGCTATAAATTTACCTTCAAAAATCACTTTTTGTTTCTGGGAGAATTAAATGGGTAGCAACAAAGAGAATCACTTTTGCACTAGTAATGGAAAGAGAAACTATCCTTTTAACCAGTGTAAATCACAGATTTCCTCAAAACTGCTGTGTCTAACTTTTCTGTCCAGTTTTACTTTAATGTTCACTGCAAAATCATCCCTGGCTGTTACACTTTACACCTTAGTCGAGATTAAAATAGGAAGAGAAATTGCTGGAATGCATGACAGTTGTCTCACTTGGAATTGAATAGCTCTCTTAATTTGAGAGAAATAGCTCTGGAGAATGGCCAAACTTGCAAAATTTCTATTCTGATTCATTGGCTTACAACAAATGCTTTTCAGAGGGGCACCCCAACTTTCAGGTGTGTATCAAGACTCCAGAAGGTATTTTGTGGGACGTAAAAAACCCGGGCAGGCACCTAGGCTTCAATTTTCATAGGTATTCAAGTCCACAGTTTGCGCTGATTTCATCAGGTGTTAAGGGCCTTTTGTAAATCTGGGGCAATTTTTTTTAAGTCAGAAGCTAGACGCTCTCTATATCTTTAAAAATTTTCATTTAATTCTGAGAGATCCTCTACCACTGCATGTATTTGTGGTAAATATCTTAGATGTGGTGTTACATACTTCTTTCAAACTGAACTGTTATCTTGAATTAAATCCACTGAAGTATGTTGGCTGGTAGCATTAGAATTCTTGCCATACTTTTTTCCATATGTACATTCCTTTAAATCTTCTTTTATAATCTTTGAATCAAGTTAAGAATTAAGTTTAAAAATGTATTTTTTGTTCTAAAGCTACAGACAAAAAAAAATGTATGTTAGTATGGGAAAGGGTCCAGTGCAGGGAGAGATATGAGTAGTTGTCAGCCAGCAGATGACATTTTATACCACCTGCCCCCCAATTTTTGTCAGTAGTAAGACCTTTGCACTGCAGAGGAAATGAGCCAAAAGAGTTTTTTCAGCACTCCAGAAGAAACTGGCTGCAAAGCTATTCTGCATCAACAGAACAAGTAGTCATCTTTTGGTACTAGTTAAGTGTACAAATTGCCTACCTGGAGTGTAACCCCAGGGTTCATAGTATGATGGAAATACACCAAGGTGGCAGCCTCTAACAAACTCCTCATAGTCCAAGGGCAGCAACGGGCTTGTCGAAGAAAGAAACTCCGGATGTAGGATCACCTGGATATTCAAAACTTACATTAGAGATGAAAGAAAACCATCATCAAAACATTTTAACTATCAATAAGCTTAAGCAATTTCTTCACTCTGGTCTGTCCCAAGAATCTGGATAACACTTCCTTTGCCATCTGTTATCTAACTTACTTTCCACACTAAAATGTATCCTGCCTGTGGGCAACTTCTTCTGGAAATAGTACTGATAATAAACCCTTTTTCTGGACAGGTCTTCAGCTTTATCCTTGTTGACCAAGCAAGATCATATGCACTGAGAATTATGTCTAAGGCTGAGGCATTTAGAAATATTAAATCTGTTCTTTTGGTCTGTTGTACCAAGGTACAGAGTATTGGGATCTCTTCTTCCAGAGGAGGCCTCAGGAGGATACAGCACTTCTGAGTTTCACAGCATATAGCTGAAATACAGGAATACTCAACAATCTCTCAAGAACTGAGAGAATTTTGAAACCAGACATATAATAGCCCCATCAACACAATTCATTTCCTAGGCTAATTAAACTTGCTGAAAGACAAAGCTTATTAACTTGGGCTAATGTCCACTTTCAGGACCCAAGCTAATTTATCTGCATGACTCTGCAGGGCTTGGGGTCACTGCCCCATATTCCACTGCTAAGTAGAGAGGTGCCTTGTGTGTGCTGTCCACTTAGCTTTGGGAAGAAGAAGAGTGAGGGAAGGGTTTAACCTTCTCTGGGCTTTTTTCTCCATAGAGACATACTGCAGTCTTATTCCATGTCAAGGATATGCTTTTATTCTTTCTTAATAGTCTTAATAGTCATACTACTCACTTGAGAAAATCAACACATGAATGTATGCAATGAGTAAATGGGCTGTAAACTCATTATGGAAGCTTATATGATCTCAGTGATTCAAATAAGATTTTCCATTGGCATTGCTGAAGCTATTTTTCACATGCCAGCTGTGTCTGCATGGGTATCTCTGAAAATGACTTTCCAATTGAAGGTTACAGAATTTTTGTCCGTGATGTTCAACTTATTAAGTATTACACCAGTTCATGCATCAGGTAATTTTCCAGTGGTAAAGACAATTTCATACAAAGTTGACGCATAGCCAGCCAATCAAGTCTGTTGAGAAGAAGGAACAGTTGTCTCCGGTGTTATATGGTATCTGCTTTCTAATGAGATGTATCCCTCCACCTGACTTTTGTTACATCTAGTTTATTATTACCATATTATGCTCTCAGAGCTCATTGGAGATACAGGCTTAGCAGAGAATATGGTAAACCAGGAAGAAGCAACAAGGAAGTTGAGGAGAACATTTACTCAGTTACTGTCCTAGGTTTAAAAACCAAACCACTGAGAACAAGTGATATGTCGTTGTCAGAATACTATGGATCTGACTTTAAAAAGAAGGTTTGGAAGAGGAAGTACTTGTAATTTTAGGTTCTACTTTGAATATATAGAGGATGAGATGGTCATAGTTAACAGAGAGAATGCCAGAGATTGCCAGAGAGCTTTGGAAGTTTCATGAGAGTGGGAGCTGATCATTTCTGGCAAGATAGACATGGAATTAAGGAAAGGAATTATTTACATACATTTAGTTTCAACGGTTGATGTAAACATGAGTACAGCATGAACAGGAAGTATTTCTGCTCAGGATCAAAGCCCTGGTTACCTTCTACAGCAAATGCTGGTTATCAGGCTGCTGTTCTTAAGAGATGAACCAATACTTCAGAAACATCTGCGCTCAAACCCCGGACCTCCAGTTTTAAGCAAATGAATCTATTACAGAGTTTTACATCTGGGTGCAAACGACCTGGGGCACTTTCTGGATTTCAGGAGTAGTAGCTCCACATTCAGTACAGTAGGCAGCAATGGAAACAATTCCCTAACATCAGATTTCTAACTTGAAATGAACTTGGTTAAACAGCAACTGAGGATATCTGTGGAGTGACTAGTTGTTATTCCTGGAAAGGGAGGAAGAAGGAAGAAGTGCTCTATTAGTATAACATATTAGTATAGCCCAATCAAGAATTTGACTGCAGTCCCCATGCTAATGATCCAGACTGAGACAGTTTAAAAAAATTCCATTTTCTATCTAAAATGAAAATATAGCCCATCAAGAATTTGACTGCAGTCCCCGTGCTAATGATCCAGACTGAGACTGTTGAAAAAAATTCCATTTTCTATCTAAAATGAAAATGACAGAATGTACCTTTACTCTGTCTGTCCGGTTATTGAAAAGGCCAATGCGTCGGATGGTATTGAGGATTGGATCATTGCCATCATCAATCATGTTGTGGGTGGTAACTGGAGGCAGACAGTGTCGCTAAACAGAAAAAAAAGGCAACCCATAAGCCAGACAAAACTACTGGCAAACAAGTCGTGTTCCCATTTTCTAAGCTTAGTGGAAGATTTTGTCATCCATGTGGACAAGTTTTTACTCTTGCATTTTAAGGTACGGAAGGAAAGTTATGCTCATATCATGTTGTCTTCTATATAACCAAGGCCACAAATGACACGATAAAATCTGTCACAGGACTTGTTTAATTTACCTCAAAACAAATGCATTTGTACTAACTGTTAGAAAGGCCTACCATTTGATTTTAAAGGTTTTTAGTCAATGCGTTATGTGTCCTTAAGAGACTTATTTTAGATATTTAAGGTAAATGGAAGAAGCCAGGGTTCAGGAACATTGCAAAGTTCACACTTAGTGCAGAAGAAAAGAATTAGGAATTTTGGAGTCTTGCATGTGACTGGGGCAATATCCATGGATTCCCCAAAAGAACTAGTTTGGTTCATACTCTCATTAAAAACAATCACAGCTGATCTTTAAATGTTACTGCTGAGAAGTATATTTGCTGAAAACTTTTCAAATGCATGAAAATATCACTATATGTCATACACAGTCTTTGTACACAGTCAGGTTTATCATTTCTACTAGATATTTGTGTAAATAACACATTTTCTGACCTGAGTTGAAAAGATGGCTCTTTTCATAATGGTTATATCATCTCGGTCAAGAATCTTGTTCAAGTCTGGAATTTCTCCTCTGCAGAGGCAACACAGAGCCTATTTTACCAAATGACTTATTAACAGTTGTATAAAGAAAACGAAGAAATGGCAAACAAGATCTGATCTGAAGTCTGCTGATGTCAACATGAATCTTTCCTTTGTTTTCATGGCCCTTCTATATTGCCTATATTTTGTTCTCCCATACACTTGCTGACCTTCCAATTAACTTCTAAAAAAGCTAAAGAATTCTTATTTTCTGTTATTTAGACACACATTGTTTTTGCTGAAGTTCCAGTCATCTCATTTGTGATTTGGGTCATTCGCTTCCAACTGTCTTTTGAAAGGATATGATTAAGCCAATAATAAATATCCCTTCGTCTCTGGCACTTTTTTAAGCTGAGGTAGTTAATTTTTGACAGTGAATAAGCCTTTGTGTTACTCAGACATCCCCCATCTCTCTTAGGACACTTTCTACAATGGGCTGCTAGCACTTTTAAATTTTTTCTCTGTGATTTGCCTACTGAACAAGTAACCTATATATGGAACAGAGGGTCCCGTATCCTTCTCCTGTGCCTTTCCTATGGATGTCAAAATTTCTTACAGAAAGAGAAGCATGGAAACACCACAGATAAGCCAGCTCAATAGGTGGCTCTGCAAGGCAAAGCAAAATAACCTATACACTCACTTGAGCAGGGCATTGTAGAGTTTCTTTCCAAACTTTTCTTTCACAGATTGTGCAGTGTCCCTGGGAAAAGAAATAAATATATGTATAAAACCAGGAGAATCCAGAACAAAGACAGAATAAAAGAGATGCCTGCTGTTGGAAATTAAATTGTGCTTTCATGTATATGGATGGAATCAAAAATGCAGCAGCAGACAGAGGTCTAGTTCTCACAGCTCTCTTATCTAGCCAGCAGCCATACTGATGGATTTCAGCACAACTGAGAATTTGACCTGCATCCAAAGATGAATACACTGTGAAAACCAGAAGCAGACCTCACTAGTGATTACTTATAATATTTAGCTCTAATCAGCAGAACACACTTTCACCCCAGCTCTGAAAAAGAGAGCTTATGTATGACTCTACATAGAGAAACTTGATCTCTTGGATCATTGGAAAGAAACATTAAACACTAATCAAGACTGAGAGGTCTCCAGTTTCACTTGACCTCGTAGAAAATTAAACAAATAGGGATCTTGCATCACTTTCTGCCCTATTTCATAACTCAAAGACTTTGAAAACAAGTGTTAGACTAAAAGGTAGTTTGCCATAAATTAGTTTGCAAACCAAAAAAACTTCCTGGAAAGCTCAGGCCAGGTTTTAAGCTAATAGTAAAGCCTGTACCAGACAAATGTTATATTTTAGCTAAAAAAACCCCACCCTTCAATGAACAACTCTTCCAAATGCAAAGATTCATCTATATTATCCTGAAAGTGCTGTTGTCAAAATAGCAAATGCACTCTCAATTTGAGTAAACCACCCACTTCATGGAACATTTCCTGCCGTTTTGATTTCTAAGAATTATACTTTGGGCTAAGACAAAACTTGTGAAGTGAAATCCTAAGTAAAATCCTAAGGCTGAGAATTTCAAGGCTGAGAATCCACATACCTGTTAGTTGCTCTCTCCCAACTCACAAAGACACAACAGTAGATGAGTTAATTTTGGATGAGTTGTAAAGCAGCTAAATGTTAAACCAAATTGATCCAAATCCCAGCAAACTAGTCCCCTCATGAATACATTTTCATAGACTCATGACATGAACAATATCCAAAACTGAATCCAGATAGGATAGACTGCTTTTTTAGAAACAGAGGAAACAAAGGATTTTATATCCCAGATGATTGTCTATTTCTTTATAAGTACTAACCTCTTCTTGTATGTAATTTCTGCGGCATCCTTAAAATCCTCTAATACTATTATGTAATACTGGTATCAGGTGGTTTTATCCTGGCACTCCAGATTATGACAACGCTACATATGATGACGCAGAGGGTCTTTTGCTTTTCACAGAGCACAGTGGGAAGAATAGCTGGAAACAGCATTTTTGGCATGATTTCACATCTTTAGGTTTACCTTTACTGTTGCTATTCTGCCTGCATTACCGAGTACCAGAGAAATAACCAGGTAGTAGAGATACAACAGGGAAAAAACCTTTGCGCATTTCATTTAATTCAAACATTCCTAATACCCATATATTATTTATTTAATATTTACCTGTTGCATTATATTCAAACATTACATCAAAGACAAAGTAGAGGCCAAAAGCACATGCTGCAAGCATGGCTGTTTTTCACCGCACTCACATTATTTTCCTACAGTCCTTGTGTACAGAGTTCTCATTAAAAACTGGCTATTTTACCCCTGTTTAAAAATCTGCAGTTTAAGCTAGTTGCACAAGACCCTCCACGCATCCGCAGAGGGGGACAGTCTGTTTCAGAGAATGATTCCCTTCACTCATCTCTTTCTGAAGTAATACAGGATGAAACATCATTTGTGATGAACGATCACTCTCCACTTGCAGTGAAGGCAGCTCAGATGCATTACTTTTTAGGAAGCCAGACTTGGATGATTAATTCCAACCTCTACATTTGTGGTACCTGTTTCCAGAGTGGTAACCAGGTAGAATGCTTCCTGTAAGTCCCAAGCACTTGCTGTGTGGTGACTCCAGAAATAATCTAGAGAGCAGACAGATTTCTGATATCTGTCTCTTTTTTCAGATATGGCAAAAGCGAAATGATTTCAATTATCCTTGTTAAACTATTTCTGTCACTGTTTTTGTGCAGGTTTGGTATCTGTTAATCAAAGACTTCAACTTGATTACTGATATCCAGAAACTGAGGTATAGATCATCTGCTGGAGGCAGTTAATGAGATAATAAGAAAAATGGTATCCTCTTACTTTCATCTACAGATCTCTAAGTTGTTTAGATTTTTATCATTTTATAAATATAGAACTGGCATCAGAAAGAGGTTAATCAGAGACACAGGTATAAAAGCAGAAGCTAGGTCTTGTGGGTTTTAGTTCCTTAGCTTTAAGACAGCTTCCTTACTTCTGCAGCAGAGTTTAACCGCTCTTGCCAGCTGATAAGGTGCACATTTCCACTTCCTGCTTAGATAACTAATGTGCAAATACATTGAGTGAAATGGCATTTTTCACTTTTTCAAGCAAAATTAATTCTTGATAACCCACCACTGATTTTATTTATGAATTCCAACCTTCAGTTTTGCCATGAATTAGTTTAGAAGTACCTCAAAACATGTATCTTTTCCTATGTGGAATCCCATAACAGGTGAAGGTTAAGTCTGCTCCTGCTTTGCTTTTTTGCAGTTTACATTTGCATTTTACAATTTTGGGAAATTGTAAAATGAAAAAGTTAAACTGAGAAGGGCTGTGACAATGTTCGCTTTTAAGCTTTACTGCTTGGGTATCACCATTGCTTATTGTAGGCTACATAGAAAATTATATTACAAACTGTTATCAACTGTTATTCTGTGGAATTAAACAGTACAATTTCCATATTTCTAAATAAATGAAGACACGTATTTAATTTCTTTTTCCCACTGGTGGCAGAGAAGGTCACTCTGACAAATTAGCAGGTGGTCCTTATTTTGTGGAAGCTCAATGGTGTGTCCAAAGGGAGTATTAGAAACAGTCAGAAGACATCCAGAACACTGATTTTTCTAGAACCTTCAACTTTGTCACTGCAAAACAAGTACTATTTTTTAACTTGTTACAAAGAACGGCAAGACGAGTTTACTAAAAGTAACCTAGGACAAAAAAGAGAAATATTTGCCCTTATTTATCATTCCCATCTCTGTCATCCCTACAAATACATTCCAGTTACCCACAATCCCCAATTTTACCGGAGAAGAAAGAGCATTATTTTTCATCAGAAACTTTTGCATGTTTCCTCAATGGACTGTACAAGGCCCTCAGTGAGAATGGCAATTACCAGAGCTGCTTCCGGACTGCTTGTCCTTTCAGGGTTTCCACATTGAAATTGTTTGTCTTTGCTGGCATGATGAAGAACACAACAACTGTAACATCAGTCTTATGAACCTACATGGACACAAGATGGAGAGAAAAAAAAACCCTTCTCACTACAAGGTATGACAGCCATCTTTAACAGTAAGAATTAGTCAGTAGAAAAGCCGATGCACTTTGGTTGGTTGTCCAGGGAGGCTCTGATCTTATACTTCTTCCTTTAGCTATGAAGTTTTTGTCAAGTCAACATCTAGCTGAGGATAAGATACAGGTAAAGACATGTCACTCAGTTCCACTTTGGGCAATAGAGATCTTCTTGGTTTAGAGGCCATGGCTTAGGATGTGAACATAAATTGCAAAAAAATAAAAATTCAACAGATGTTTTCTCACCTGACACAAATCTTGTTGGCTCACAGGAGTTAGCTGTTAGTTTACTAGCTGTGGTATGCCCAGGCATGGGGTGAGGGATTCCCTACAGCAGCAAGCAGAACTACCTTCTAGTGCCTCAGAGGCATGGGCAGAAAGCATGCGTGATAGCAACCACACTCTACCCAAACCCCTGGCAAAGAACCTGCCAGACAAAAAAGCTGCAAGTAACTTCTTGTTCATCTCACATCCAGATACTGCAAAGGCAAAAATCATTGGCTGCAAAATCTGAGTCTTTACTTAAAGATGGTTTCACTCGCTGTTTTCTCCTGTGCACTAGCAAGATCCAGAATACCAAGTCCCTGAGCACGTGGACCTCACATGGAGCAGAATGAGGTTGTACTCCTGTCAGCAACTACTTAAAGAAAAGCTAAGGGTGAACTCTGTTCAGAGCTGTAAAAACTAAATTATTCTGAATTGGCTGCATTTTAAACTTTGGACACACAAACATGCTATGAGCATCCCTTCTCTAAGACTGATGTACAGGGAAATGTACATTTTAAAATAAACTATGGGAGTCATCTATCATTTTAAGGTTCTTTCCTTCCCTCTCTTCAAGGCAGGTTCAAAGTCCATCATGCTATGATCTCAGCGTGTATTAACAATCTGTCCCAACATTCATATTTTATTTCCAAAACGTTAGTAAAGTTTTCAAGTAGCAAAGGAAAAGGACTCTATAAAATAAAATAATTCCATCAAACACTACGTATTTTTTAGGTTCTGGCTCATCACTGAAAATTGTTTAAGAATCACAGAATCTTCTAGGTTGGAAGGGACCTTAAAGATCATCTTGTCCAACCGTCAACCTAACTGACAAAAATAGACACCCACACAACAAACAAGGAGCATCATCACTAAACCATACCTCCCAGCACTACATCAACCCGTCTTTTGAACACCTCATTCCCAGATTCACAAATACTACAGGTATTCTGCTGTTCCCAGTGGAATTACTTCTTGAAATAATTACACAGCAAACATTCTTTGAACAGCTAAACAGGTGATAACATGCATTGGAAGAGTAATGCAATAAAGCCAGGCTCAGCTTATGGAGAAGCAAGTCCCAGTACACTGTTCTAGAGAGCTTTGGAAAACTAGCCTCAGTTTCCTTTGACTTTCCATCAGCCTAGCTTGTCATTGATATAAATCATTAGATCCAAGAAGAGATTGCTGCAATCATTGCTCAAGGAACTCTTTCCCTCTTACCACATAACATCTTCCACATTATCAGCATTTATAGTTTATAGCTATGGAAATGCCACTATAAAGGGAGCTGATGTTGCACAACATTGCCAAACAACAAAAGTCAGTTATTTGTCAAAGTTGTGGAAGAAATACTTATGTGAGGTGACCTGTTGTGTGAGTGAAAGGATTAAGTATTTCCAGAAATTCCACAGGCACTAATGGTGGTGGTAGAACAAGTGTACTTAGGGCTTTGAAAATTAATATTTTTTCAGCCCTGCTGACAATATAGCATCAAGATTTTTAACCACATTTTCTATATAATTTAAATAATAGAGTACAAAAGACAGAGTCTGGGACAACAGCCGGTTCATCCTTGCTAGATGATTGAAAACGGATTAGCATTTTAATTTTTTTTTATTTTAAATGTAGCAGTCTGTGGGACACATATGGAGACATTTATATGACCTCATTTGGAGGTGGCAAGTGCTCTGTTCTTTGGTCATGACAAGGCCTAGGAATTCTCTTCATTAAAGTATTCCACAAAGGCACTTAAACGCATTGCACTCGCTTTTTACCTGAGGAAACAGATGCATAGAGGAATGAGTGGCTACCCCATGCTTATTCATCAGGCCACTGCCACACTGTGAATTTTAATGCAAGATTTCCATCCAATGTGATAATAGTACTTATAGATTTAAAAGATAATGGTCAGGTCCTAATGAATATGAAAAGGTATTTTAAAATTGCATCATTAAAGGATTATTTTATTTGCCTTATAATATATAAACCTATAATATATAAACCTAGAAGGGTAAATTCTTGAATCATATTTTCAGTATTTTTCTCTAAGAACAAGAGAGATAACCATGGATTAATTTTTTGAACTATATAATGAATTATTTTTAAGCAGACTGAGATCATTATATACTCCGATGATTCAGTGAGAGAGCTTTATGAAAACTCTGAATATCCCATCATTATTTTCCTATAAATCAGAGTATGGCATAGAAATTCTTGCAGGTGCCTTCCACAGTATGGTAAGTTTCAGCTCTATGTCGTCTACATTTGCAGAAGCTTTCTTACCCTCAGCAAAAAGTTTAGTCTTGATAAGGCTTCTAGAAACATATCAGCTCCTTTGTTGGAAAACTCGTATCTCCCAGCAATGAAGAAAAATAAGGTCTTCTCAAGACTGAAGTCAAGGTGGCTGAAACCAAGCAAACAAACAGACAAGCACAAAGCATTTCTCAAGACGAAATCAAACAAAACACACAACAGCTTTAGATTCTGGTAGACTTTCTTATCCCTAACGAAAGTGAGGCTTTTCTGCTGTTCTTTAAATTAAGATGACTATCTTAATCTGATAAACTGCATCTTGGGTAAATAATGAAGAAATCAAGACCTTCTGCCTGATCCCACAATCTGTAGGTAAGCAGAGGCAGAACTGCTGTCTAAAATCCCTTTAGCCTCTGACTGAGAAATCCCAGACCGCTATTGGAATAAGGTGGTAACATTTCATGTCCTCTACGAAGTACTTGTTAGTCTTCCTGCTTCACCTTAAATAGTGTTGGACAACCATTGCTAATTATTTGAAAAGTAAAAGCATACCCATAGAAATGACCTCGAATGAATTCTTGGATCCTAGCCTTGTACATGGAATGCAAATTCTGAAACTCGTGCATCGCTGAAAATTTCTTAATGTTCAAGCCATTTGGGGTGACAACATCTGGAAAAGCAGAGAAAAAGGCAGAGGTAGACATCTTCAGAGTCAGAAAAATCTTTCAGCAAAGAACCAACAGTTTAGGTACTCTTGTTGCTCATGGATAAGGAACAGCACTGTCTAACACAATGGTCTCCACCAGCTTACACTCTACAAAGCTATTGCACTTGGCTGTCTATAACATTGAAGGGGCTTTCTACCATTTTGACCTGTTGACTCAACATTAGCATAGATCTTGCTGAACGATGAGGTCTCCCCATGCCCTTTTGTCCCATCAGGACTTAAGTAATGTCTCCGTTTAGCCATAGGCTTTTTGTGCAATATGCCCTTCACCTCTTTATTCTTGGTATCGCTGTTGCCTGCTTATCGCTAGAGATTGAAAACTCTTGAAAGCAGAAACAGTACTGTACTGTGTACTTGTTTACTACGTGGCACAAGAGAGGTCTGTTTTGTGAAGACTTCTGAGGATTTATGAGAAAAGGGAGAATATAACAAAACTTTATAAAAGGACCACCTTTCAGTAATCTGTTAGATTTCTCCTAAAAATAGCCACAAAATAGTATGCTTGACACTTTTTTGGCTTCCATCCTCAAAGACTCCAAAGCATCTTAAAATTATATTTATTCATTTCCAGTATCTTCTTAGATAGACTTATAGAATATACATAGAGTTACAAGGACAAACCAACCAGTGTTCCAACCATCACTGAAATTCAGTCACTCTTCACCTTTCTGGTAGAGCACAGCAGCTATTCAAAAGCTTGCCCTAAATCTAATTGAAGTAAATGAAAAGAATTCCATCTTCTTTTATTTGAGTTGGCTTATGAAAGCCAGGTATGGAAATGAAAGGGGAAGCCAATTCCTCAGCAGATGAATTTAATAGTAACACAACTGACATCAGTAGACTTACACTAATTTATGATCCGAAAGATTCTTCAAATACAAAGAATCTTCAAAGGATCAAGAAGTGCTAATTATCAGAGGATGTACTAGTGCTGATTTCATACTTGTTCTTCTCCTGGCAAGTGTCATCAGGTGTCAAGTAACCCCAACTATTAAGTGTGGTAATTTTAAAAGTTTTATTCATCATCCAAAGGACCTTCAGGAAGATATCATTCCCTACCACACATGGTCCATGTCTCCTTTGATCTCAGTGCACATGGTTAACTCCCCCCCATACTGATGTGTTACCAAGGGGAATATGGTCTCTTGCTTGTCACTGACACAGGACTTCACATTACTTCTTCTTTCAGTCAAGGATGCTTGACATTCAGGATTTTCTGTCCTTTCCCCTAAAAGTAGACGTTTCTATGTCTAGCATTAAGCATCTGACTTAATACAAAACTGTCTCTTATTTCTGGAGAGACTTAGGGAGGTGTTTTTAAAACATCTGTCGCTCCTTTGGTTGACTACATATCAAGATGATCTTAAAAGAAGTATAATCAATTCTTCATATGATGCCCAGTGTACTTGCTTAACATTTTTCATGCAAATATAACAGCCATTTTTAATTACTTCCTTGAAATTTACAGTCTGCTTTAGCAGCATATGTAATTTCCTGCAAGGTAAGTGATCACCAATTGCTCTTTATCTTGTAGCATAGATCTTGCTGAACGATGAGGTCTCCCCATGCCCTTTTGTCCCATCAGGACTTAAGTAATGTCTCCATTTAGCCATATGCTTTTTGTGCAATATGCCCTTCACCTCTTTATTCTTGGTATCGCTGTTGCCTGCTTATCGCTAGAGATTGAAAACTCTTGAAAGCAGAAACAGTACTGTACTGTGTACTTGTTTACTACGTGGCACAAGAGAGGTCTGTTTTGTGAAGACTTCTGAGGATTTATGAGAAAAGGGAGAATATAACAAAACTTTATAAAAGGACCACCTTTCAGTAATCTGTTAGATTTCTCCTAAAAATAGCCACAAAATAGTATGCTTGACACTTTTTTGGCTTCCATCCTCAAAGACTCCAAAGCATCTTTAAATTATATTTATTCATTTCCAGTATCTTCTTAGATAGACTTATAGAATATACATAGAGTTACAAGGACAAACCAACCAGTGTTCCAACCATCACTGAAATTCAGTCACTCTTCACCTTTCTGGTAGAGCACAGCAGCTATTCAAAAGCTTGCCCTAAATCTAATTGAAGTAAATGAAAAGAATTCCATCTTCTTTTATTTGAGTTGGCTTATGAAAGCCAGGTATGGAAATGAAAGGGGAAGCCAATTCCTCAGCAGATGAATTTAATAGTAACACAACTGACATCAGTAGACTTACACTAATTTATGATCCGAAAGATTCTTCAAATACAAAGAATCTTCAAAGGATCAAGAAGTGCTAATTATCAGAGGATGTACTAGTGCTGATTTCATACTTGTTCTTCTCCTGGCAAGTGTCATCAGGTGTCAAGTAACCCCAACTATTAAGTGTGGTAATTTTAAAAGTTTTATTCATCATCCAAAGGACCTTCAGTAAGATATCATTCCCTACCACACATGGTCCATGTCTCCTTTGATCTCAGTGCACATGGTTAACTCCCCCCCATACTGATGTGTTACCAAGGGGAATATGGTCTCTTGCTTGTCACTGACACAGGACTTCACATTACTTCTTCTTTCAGTCAAGGATGCTTGACATTCAGGATTTTCTGTCCTTTCCCCTAAAAGTAGACGTTTCTACGTCTAGCATTAAGCATCTGACTTAATACAAAACTGTCTCTTATTTCTGGAGAGACTTAGGGAGGTGTTTTTAAAACATCTGTCGCTCCTTTGGTTGACTACATATCAAGATGATCTTAAAAGAAGTATAATCAATTCTTCATATGATGCCCAGTGTACTTGCTTAACATTTTTCATGCAAATATAACAGCCATTTTTAATTACTTCCTTGAAATTTACAGTCTGCTTTAGCAGCATATGTAATTTCCTGCAAGGTAAGTGATCACCAATTGCTCTTTATCTTGGAAAAGTGTTCTGAGACTCTTTAGGTTAAACAGCAGCACATAAAAATATAACCTTTATTAGTAACCATGCAATATGAAAAAATTTGATGGATCTGTCTTGAAATACCACATTTCAAACTGAAGACCAGTCTTTACCAAGAAATCTTTACTTGCTAGGTACTTGGGATTTGGTTCTTAGGGACAAGAAAAGGGAGTCTTGGTGGGCATGACAAGAAAATTGTATAGTCAAACTTTTGACAAATATGGTTTGATAAATTATTGATCAAATAACAACAGCAGTAAGGGAAATCAGTGTAATGCAAGCAGTTGTTCTGCCAGGTTTAGACTGGTAAACTGGCCTTTGTCCTGGTGCAAAAGCTCTTTATGCAATCACATCTACTGAATTTTAAAGGGGCTTTTCCAAGTGATGAGATTTATAATTTAAATTATAATCCAAGTTTAATGTTAATGAGAAGTAACAGAGACTGTTATACTTACCACATTTCCTCAGTTATTTTTATTTAACAAATGTGTAACAAAGTTTTCCTCTCAATAAATTCAAATGCACACAAAAGTTAATTCTGCCAATTCTGCATCCCTCTTCTAAAATTTTATTTTTAAAGTGCATCGAGAAGCATACAAATTCTTTCAGAATTCACATCCCTTTGCAGAATTCAGCCTCAACCATCTGCTGAAAGATTGCTGACGTTTCTGAACAACCAATGTCTATGCAGATTTCACAACTTCAAGGAGAATAAACAGTATGAGAATAGATTCCTACACAGTTTATCTGTGCTCTAAGATACAAAGAAACTATTCCCATCAGAACGTATTTTTCCACTTATAATTGTCTCCCAGGATTGAGGTACCAATTCCTATTGGATTTCTTTCTAGCTCTGTCAACGTGAAGCACGATATGTCAATTTTTAACCCAAACATTAAATATATTTACTTGGTTTCTTCAAAGTTGCAAGAATAATCAAAAAAAATCTCAGGCCTGTGAATCTCTGTGCATGGCATTCTCTTCAGCTTCAACTGATGTTCTATTTGTGAGCAGGCTGCAGATTTTCTCTCCCAAATTAAACTGGATTCAGACTCATTTCAGTCTCCTAAAATCCCAAAACATAAACTATGATTTTCAGGAGTAGCTGTTGTAGGGAAAGCCTCATGCCAATATAAAATACCTTCAAAATTCTGATTTTCAAAGATCAAGTGCTCTGCACCTGGTAAAAAACAAGACCTTTCAGAGATATGACATGGCATGGCATGACAATACATGGCTGTCATGTTTAAAATAAAAAGGAAAAATCTCTTAAGTTCATCATCCTATTGACAATTTCTTGCAATTTTTCCCCCATGATGCTTACCTGCAGACGGAGTATTGTGGCTTGCCTTTCTAAAGCATTGTGCTGATTTAAAGAGAACTTTAATAACACATCAAACTGGGATCATGACTTTATTCAAACTCCATGCATGGAACACGACAAGGTGCATTTGTAAGTTCCCTATTTTATGAGACTAATACAAAGGGGGAAATCAGAAAAACTGATTGTTTGGGCAAATATCTCAGCTATTTTTTCAAACTATACTGCTTGGTCTATAAGAAAATATTCTATCTATGAAACTTATCATGGCTAGATCCTAAGATCATCATGACCACAACCATACTGCTACTCCTAGCTGAGAGGGAAATAAACTGTCTTTTCTCTTTCAATATTAAGTAAAGAAAATCAGCATTAGTCCTGGAAATCAAACTTATCTAATATTCTGGTTTGCATATGAAACTTTTTGCTACATTTCTAAAAGAATATAACCATCATCTCTAGCAAAGCAATAAACCTCACACTGTAAAAGCTGGTGAAATGTATTACAAAGATTGCAGCTTCAGCTTTCATCAGTTGACCTCAATATACTACCACCACTGGAAACTCCACTATAGACAAAACTCCTGAAGCCGAGATGTTCTTCCAAAGAAAACCTAAGATCCATGGAGTTAAACTAATGCTCTCCTGGAATGGTACTGAAAGCAGTTATTAAATGGTGCTGAACTTGACTTCTTCTGGATTACATATGCTACTAGAATGTGTTTCAAGTGAAGTTATCTGCACTTTTCTTTTGTAAATGGGTTATTCTCTATAGCATAGCCAGACATACCCATGCACGTGTCCTTGTTCTTCATGTTTGTATACCTGCCTCTATTATTTTCATTCAGCCTGAGGAAATGTTGGCACTCAGAGGAAATATAGCAAGAACAGAATTCAGGTCTTACCAGGATTTCTTTTAAGCATATGTTCTGCTTCTATAGCTGTTATCTGTGAGACTGTGGTGAACACATGGGCACAATGTACAGATGCCCGTTCCATACAATACCGATGGTAAATCTGTCTCTCTCCTGCTTCCTTGTCAATGTCAAACTGTTAAATAATAAAACAAACAAAAAAGACACCTGTATGATATGCTCATTAGACTTATTTACACAGAGGTGGTCTCTCATGATAAGTTTAATTTCCCCAGAGGATAAGAATCATGTGATTATGCTGTTGATTTGTCTTTCTGTTTTTTGAACCATTTTATCAACTTCAAAGAGATTGAAGGAGCAAGAAAGGTCTCCATTCCTGCATGTTTGCAAAAAAAAAAAAAAAAAGGCAGCTCTGTAATGGAGGGAGACCTAGATTAATGATCCTATGAAAGGTAAGGATCTGTACTACTTGGCAATATGTTATGCTGCATCTTGCGTGGGCTTGTTGAAAAACTTGGGAGAGCAGGGAAATTGCTGGTAACTGAGGGTATAGGGGAGAGAAGAAAAAAGGAATGGGGATAAAGTAGAGAATCTGGGGACTGGGTAGAATGGTGGGAATCATTGGTAGGCAAGAGAGAAATGGAATGGTGGTAGAGGGAGGATGTAAGAACTCAGTCACAAATCCTAGGGGAACAGAGAAAATAGAAAATGAGATATTTTCTGATACTCATATGTTCTTCCTCCAACTCCACCACTATTATTTGCTGCTCCTTTTACTTCAATTTGAAAACCGTTAATTTCTAGAGGCAGATGTAAGTTAAACTGATAGGTAAGGCCATCCCAAATACCAAAGTACTTCTAAATCACCTTTAAACCTTGCAACTACCCCCTTATTTATATTTTTTTCTGAGTGAGCTTATGTTATCCTGACGGGAAGAAAATGCATAATACCTATTAAGCCCATGCTTAAATTCTTGAATGTTCACTAATGCCCACTGGAAAAGCACTACAATGTAGTCTGAAACAGAATAACGCCAACGGGGTGTCAATGATTACAATTAAATTACAATCCTCTTAGTCTTACATGATGTTTCACTTCTGGGGAAAAAAAGTGTTGACCTCCTAAGGTCAACAGCACAGGCATCAAATAGACTGTGTGAATCACAGTGTGACTGAGCTCTGTCACTATCAGTGCCTAATGCCAGGTGCAGTCTGACTTTGATTGCATTTGACTCTGTAACTTCATTGACCATAATAGATTTAACCATTATTAGAGGCTGGGCAGACAGCACTTTCTATAGTTAGGACTATCTGACCCTTGCCATGGCTAGTTGCTTTTACTACTTTAGAACTTAGTTAGTAGTAAAGCTATTTAGACCATGACTTTTCATACTGAGTGCATGCTTAAGGTTTGGATAGAGGATATTTTAAGAAATTTCACCAAGTGTGAACTGTATCAGGGAACAAAATTATTATTTGTTTTTACTTAGATACATATATATGTCGATATAGATACCTTACAACTGTTTTGCTAAGAAGCCTAAGTGCTTTTATCCACTGCACACCCCAATTTTGCAGTGGTGCTGCACTGTTGGTTAGAAAGTGGCTTCCGCTATATTAGTTGAAAATGCCACCTTAATGTGACAAAAAAGGAGCCTTGAAAAATTTCAGCTGAAAAGCTCTAGAGAAACTAGATTAGATGCTTTCTTTTGATATTGATGACCCTCTTTCTAACCTTGCTGAAGAGATTTTAGAAAAGCTAGGAAATATGCTTTACCACATAATATGCTATACATTATGATACCATTTTCAGTTGTATTGTCATATGTCATGCTTCCCTAAGAAAATGTGGATGATGTAGCTACCTCTCCTCATATGGGTGTGGTAAACTAATTAATTAATGTTTCTGGAGCATTCAGATATCACTGATGAATGCTGCAAAACAGCTCTTAAGAGATAATGTTCTTCAGAGCAGAAATCTTAATAACACACTGTAAATAAGGTAGGAAGCTGCATATTGAACAATAACAAAACCAAAAATCATTATGATTCTGCAGCCAAAGATACAAAATGGGACAGTCCTTTAGCATGCTGGGCAAACACACAGATGGGATGGGGCACCACTACACAGCCAAAACTATGCAAGTCTTTTCAAATGTGTTTGACTTTGTATTAAAGAAGATTTTGAAATTGCTAGCAAACAGATAGCTGGCCAAACTTTACAAGTCTCTCTCTCACCAAGAATGGGCTATTTACAAAATGTAATTAAAAAATAAATTTGGGACATACTCACTAACTGTAAATAAACACTCCCTCCAACACTACTAAGAGAAAACTTCATAGAAGTGTTGTTCAAAGCACTGTGGCTTATTTCTTGATAGTTTTTATTTCTTTGGTTGCATGAAAGGTTCTAACACATTTAAAGCATACACATATTGGTGTTCATTTCTTCATTGCTATTCATTTTGTCATCTTCTGGATACACACGCTTGCATGACTTTTGGCATGTTTTTTTTCAAACGTACACAATTCCGTGCCTATTAGCAAGTATAAACTGGGGTCACAGGGTTCTCACATTCCATTTGCTCTCACTCTCCAGCGGTTCCCCCCACCCATCAGTAAGGCAAGATCTTGTGAAATGTGTTCACCTGATTCGTGTTAATATCTTTAACTGTTCTGTTTGTCCTTGTATGACCATGGGCTTGGGAGAAGCGGGATTGTATGTATGTAGTTTCTGTTTCTTGTAAGAACCCCTAAGAAAACCAGTTTTTGTTACTGGCCGCGTGGTGCTGAGTGGGAGGGGTCTGTGGGGCGCACGCCTGGAGTCGGGGATCATCCTGGGGGTGAGCCAAGGAAAACTCATAGAAGATTCCAGAAGGTGAGGAGGGCATGCGCCAAAGAAGACATGCCTATCCCTGGAGATCATTAGCATAGGCCAACCTTTGTATGAATATGTATTAGGAGAAGTGATATAAACCCAAAAACGGGACTTGCACGTGTGTACCTTGGTTGAGCGGAGACTCCCGGTGCACCCAGTGCTGTTTGCTTGTCTTTACTCATTTAATAAATTGTAAACTTTAATTGGAATCCTGTTTGAGGCAAAATCATTTATCACAATCTTGACCTTTGACTTCACTTAAAGCGTGGAGCAAGAAACCTCACTGTGCACCTCTGAGCAGGCTGGATGAGTGACTACAGAAGAAAATAAGCCTTAGACAAGTTGAAGGGCAGGTTAAATGGAATTTAATTGATGAGACAGTGCAGGAGACAAATTTAGTCCAGGCAGTACTGTGCAAAGACAGCTGAGCTTGCTGGGACAGTATTAGCTCTGGAATTAGACACAACACGGGGCACGGCACTGCGTGGAGCCAACAGGCTGAAATGAAGTGGGACACCAGTGCAACCAGTTTGCTCTTCGCCCCCAAACCACTCTTTGGCTTTGCTGTCTGAAGGCTCACCTGCTGCAGCTCAGACAGCTGGGAACCATGTTCCACAGCATTCACGTTCAGCAAGGGCAAAGCGAAATATCTGTTAAAGTGCGTCATGATTACTTCTGTTTGTTTGCTGTTATCAGCAAATGGGAACACTAGCAAAGTCACAAATGAAAGTTGTGCCAAGGGAGAGACAGATCTGAGCCAGAATTTACTGTTTATAGAATTATTTTGGTTGAAAAATACCCTTCAGAACATCGAGTCCAACCGTTTCTTCCCTCAGTGACTTTTTCAATATCCACCTCCCTGTAAATATTCCACTGCTCCCAGTGAGGATCCTCTCCTACTCTGACTGTTAGAAACAAAGTAGATTATAAGAATTTACATGATGTCAAGGATTAGAGGGGAAAATGCCTCCCTTACAAAGCCACTCTAATTTCAAAGCAAAACAGGAAGATGTTCCACAGGCTTTGAAGTAAAACTTGCATTTGCTGCAACGCGATTCTGAGGAAAAATTTCAGGTCATTTCTGTCCTTTCTATGGATCCATGTGATGCATAACATTTCATTCATGTCTTAAAATCTAGCATGTTAGAGGGCACAGCAGGCAACCACTGAACCTCCCAGCATGACATTCTGGTTAAGAAAGCTAAGATGATCTTTGAATGCAAAAAGAAGAGAAAATCAAGTAGTCATGGGATACTGTTGTTACGCTTTTCTTGGAAACAGTGAACAGTCACTGAAGTAATAAAAAAAAAAAAGTCCAAATCAGACACTCCTACTTGAAAATAATAAAGAAAATAATAACAAATTGCAAAAAATTTACAAAAGCACAAGAAGAATTATTTGAGAGACAAAGCCTGGGAAAGATTATACTAGCTATGTAAATACTTTTCTGAAAGACAGATAAACTATTTATTTGTCACAGTCTGCATACAATCTCTAGATACCGATATTAGACTATGCTGTCATAACCCCCAAAACTATGATGAAAGCCAAAAGAAGTTAAACCAAGACAAATTCAAACTGGAATTAAAATATATAGTTTTGCTAATGAAGAACTTTATGGCACCTTTGCATAAATAATAAAGGTTCCCCTTGCTAGCTGAACATTACCTCAAGAGTGGATAACATTGTTGTATGTAGTTTGTATCTCAAATAAAAGGTACAGGTTTGATGCACGAATTTTTAGCTGAGGATCTTAAGCATAGAAGGAAATGATCTCTTCTGGTCTTTATAATCAGTGGCACGCTCGAGGTCAGAAGGTATTTTTGAAGTGGAATCAGTAAAAGTCAGAGACAGGCCTGATGTTCAAATTCCTTATCTACCAAAAAGTAGAACGGACAGATCTTCACTTCTCACATAATCTCACTGTCTTTCATTGTCTGAATTATGTAAGAATTACTCTTTTTAAAATCCAGCTTACATCAAATTTAACTCCCATTGATTTTTATCTTTTGCAACTAGAACTTTCATTCTGGTATAGCTCTGCCACGCCAAGTAAGAATGAAATTTACACTTCCTGGCTTAAGTCAGATTTCCATTAGCTGCTCTACTAACAAAGCGGATCAGCTTTGCATAACAGTGAGCTCAGTGACAGCAGGGACAATACCGTACTAAGTGGAATGAGAATTTGGGCTTCTATATTGTTAGCATAAAAGCTCTTGGCTATTTATTTTCATTGGGATTTTTACTACTTTTCCTTTGAAATCTTTTGGAGCAGGATTCTCCACCACTTTGCAAACTAGATGTTTGAGCCAAATGTAAAATGTTGCTAGGTCTAAAAAGTGTTACACATTGACAGGTCAACCTTATGTTAAGGAAGAAGGCAATGAAGAGCCTAAATATTTTTCTCTTCTCCTCAGAGCGCTTTTTCCATTGTAACTCGAAGTGGTTTTTTAGTAAGAAGCATCAGAGGCTGAAGACTACAAATTTCTCCATTATGCCAGGCCAGATTTCAGATGGTCACCTCTCCAATGAGGTTCTGGGTTAGATCACTTGCCAAAAAGTGCTCGCGATACAGCTGTCTATTCACCTATGAACTAGCCTGGATCATCAGTGTTTTTCAGTCAGTTTATGAGAGGTGTTAGTCTATTTAAAACTCCACAGGGGTGAAATGAGACCAAAAAACCCCTACCAATCAAACAGCCGAAGAAATCCTAAATTAGCCGGTCCCCTTAAACAATAAAAGATTAACATTCTTGATCTTCAGCTGAGAAGTCAGTTCCTCCTGAAGAGAAAAAGGCTTCACAGAACTTTTTTCACAGAACTTTCTACCTGTTCAGTAATCTATTTTGGTTCAGTCTATCTTAGAAAGAAACATAACCTACTTTCACCAGTGTAAAAGCTACACTGGACATGGGGACAATGGGAAAAAAAACGTATTGCTGGTTTGTCCGGGTTTGAGGTAAAACAGAACCAATTTTCTGTTCAGTAATTTTACTTTTCAGCCAATCCTCTTCTAACTAACTGAACTGTCAGAAATTAACTGCATATTTTAAAGACAGTAGTCCACTTTCAGAGTGATAAGACTTAATTGTTTGCAATTTATAAATGTATATAATTTATAATTTATATATCATAATTCATAAATTATATATAATTATATTATAAAGTCCAGCCTAGTCTGGGACTTTCCCAGTGCCTGCTTCTGATGTCATCCTGGGAGTTTGATACGTTTTGTATACATTGTATATATTTCATTATTTCCTTTTTATTATTTTATTAATATTTGCATTTAAGTAGTTTAATTTCTTTTCAAACTCATAAGTCTCTTTTCTCTCTCACCCTTTTCACCCTGAAGGGAGATGCTCTTCTTTCTCTGAAGGGGAAAGAAGAAAAAGAGAGCATCTGTCATTTGTTTTAGTGGCCAGCCGAGCCCAAACCATGGCATGGTTGGACTACTTAGATCTGCAAAACTTCTGTAGCGTAATTAAATCTATGAAAATATCTCTGTTGGGAATTAAGCTCATAACATATCCTGTTTGATACTGAAATTAGAAAGTGTTGACTTTGGAAACATTCAAGCCAGTAACATGTAGGTAGAGTTAGCAGTTCCTAAGCCAGTCATTTACCCAAGGTTCTTCAGATGCTTAAAGTAAGTAAAAATACCACACACTACCAGGTACCACGCAAGTCACCTTCTGTTTTGTTCTTTTTGTTTTCCCTCCCTTCCCTCCTCTAGAATCAGAGTGATTTAAATGTGAATCTGGGAAATAAAACTTACAGTGAATAGCTGTTACATGGTCATCACCTCAGGGTTTCTTAGCTCAGACATAGCCCTGTGTTGTTTGCCCCATGGTGCTGAGAACACACCAGCGTTACTGCTCCTGTGCACACTGCTAAGGGTTTTAAACACCCAGGTTTCCACTGCAGGGGAGGCAGCTAAATTTCTCCCAGTCCAGATGAACTGAGTTAAGGCCGTAAGAATATAAGAATTAGATAAAGCTCATACAGTAATGCCGTGTAAGAACCAGGATCCTGTCTCTGACTGAGGCAGAGAACACATGGCTCAGAAGCCAGGAGTCAGACAACATAAGAGTCGTTATATCAACAGTGCACCCGCCTATCTTCCAGCAATCTACTAGGCCTCACCTCGAGTACTGTGTTCAGTTTTGGGCCCCTCACCACAAGAAGGACATTGAAGTGCTGGAGCGTGTCCAGAGGAGAGCCACCAAGCTGGTGAGGGGCCTGGAGAACAAGTCCTATGAGGAGAGGCTGAGGGAACTGGGCATGTTTAGTTTGGAGAAGAGGAGGCTGAGGGGAGACCTCATTGCCCTCTACAACTACCTGAAAGGAGGGTGTAGAGAGGCAGGTGTTGGCCTCTTCTCCCAAAGGACGAACGACAAGACCAGAGGAAATGGTCTGAAGTTGCGGCAAGGGAGATTTAGATTAGATATTAGAAAGAACTACTTTACTGAGAGAGTGGTCAGGCACTGGAACAGCCTGCCCAGGGAGGTGGTGGAGTCACCATCCCTGGAGGGATTTAAGAAACGTATAGACATGGCTCTTCAGGGCATGCTCTAGTGCCCAAGGTTATTGGTTTATGGTGAGGTGTTGAGTGTGGGGTTTAGTTGGT
>NW_015091069.1:1701550-1717137 GCF_001431845.1 Calidris pugnax
TTTTTTTTTTTTTTTTTTTTTTTTTTTTTTTTTTTTTTTTTTTTTTTTTTTTTTTTTTTTTTTTTTTTTTTTTTTTTTTTTTTTTTTTTGTTGTTTTTTTTTTTTGTTTTTTTTTTTTTTTTGTGTTTTTTTTTTTTTTTTTTTTTTTTTTTTTTTTGTGGTTGGACTCGATGATCTCAGAGGTCCCTTCCAACCACTAAGATTCTGTGATTCTGTGACTAAGTTTTCAGTCCCCTAGAAAATGTCCTCTTACAGCTCACAAGCTCACATGTGCCCCCAGCTCAAGAAACAAAGAATTTTGTTAGCCTAAGGTTCATCCTCTATGCGATCTAGGGAATCTGTAAAGAATCATGCGTCACAGTGTGGCAACCCTTCACTAAGTCATTCTTAACTTTTCCCCAAAAGACTAGTTAAGCTGAAGGTCAACTTGTCACATGTTCAGTGTTTGTAAGGGCTATCAGAAGACCACATAGAGCCTTCCCTTCCAGTTTTATCACCTGCCAGGGGCTGGTGACTTGAGCTCTTTGTTTATAGAAGTGCTAGAGAAAATGTCAGCCACCCCGCACTGCACAACCCTTTGCCTCATCACTGATATTGACGTTCGCTCCAAACAAGTTGGGACTTGGGCCAAAGTCTTCTCTGGTGTGAAGCTACTGACCTCACTGGCTTACTTCAGAGAATACTTTTGTACCTTCTATACTTGTGCCAATTGGCACCTATTGAGCTTTGCTAGGAAGGTGAATTAAAGTGTGTGTGTGTGTGTGTGTGTCAGTTACAGTTACAGTGTCAGGCCTAACAGGAAATATTATGGTGAGGAACAACACGCTGGCCACACACACTCGGGGCACTGTGAAGAGAAAGGACTGTGAAAATGCCAGGCAAATATCTTTTATCAGTCATCAAACAGTCACGTCATGATTTTGCCTGTGGATCCCACTGTTAAATCCCTTAACGCTGCAGAAAACCACTTGGCCTCGCAGGGCTGAGTAGAACTCTCTCTTGCAGGCGTCCTAAGCCAGCTTTTTGTGGTCTGTATTTGGGACTAGAAAAGGGAACATGAGGTTTCCTCTTTCCTCTGCAAAGGCTGTGCACACCTGATTGTCTCCAGGCACAATTAAACCATACCATTCCTTTTTGTGCTGCAATAGTTTTCCACCTCATCACTCTCTACAACTTCGTGAAAGGACACTGTAGAGAGGTTGGGGCTGGTCTCTTCTCACAGGTAATTGGTGACAGAACGAGAGGGAATGGCTTCAAGCTCCAACAGGGGAGGTTTAGATTGAACATTAGGAAAGAATTTTTCACTGAAAGAGTGACAGGGCATTGGAACAGGCTGCCCAGGGAGGTGGTGGAGTCACCATCCCTGGCTGTGTTTAAGGGCCGTTTAGATGCAGTGCTGAGGGACATGGTGTAGGGGAGGACTTTGTAGAGTAGGGGAGATGGTTGGACTCGATGATCCCAAGGGTCTCTTCCAACCTAGACAATTCTATGATTCTATGATATCTGGCACAGCACATATTACAGTTGCATTTTTCCCAACCATCTTAGCTGCTGTCCTTAGAACTGCTGTCCTTGCTGTCCTGGAAATTGTGTTCCAACCATGAAACGCTGATCCAAAGTAAGAACTTAAAGAAAATTATTATTATAATGCTTTAAAGAAAGAAAAATATGCAATAACACTGAAACAGGAAAACCAGCCCTTCTCCTTTGGGGTGGGAGGGGATGACACGCCCTGAAAATACATTGTCTCATCCAAAGATTAAACATTAGGAAGCCCTGGAAAATCTTCTCTACTGTACAATTAACAGTTTATTACTAGAAGACAAGAACAAGAACAGCCTCTGAAGACTTAGCTATTTGTATCATTTAATTATTGTACTCCAGATCAACCTCTCATGTTTCTCAACTGACTTTTTGGCCAGGTTGACCTTTTTACAACCAGAAGAGTCCTCTTTAAGACATCTGATCTCTTACTAAAAGTTAGTTTTTTCAGGGAAAGCTTTAGCACATTATAAACATGTTAAACAGTAGTATAGCAGGTTGGCACCATTTTCTCTATTAGTGCCTTTAAATGTCAATCTCTCCACAGAGGGCATAAAGCACTAAGGTCTAGAAATCCTTTTTGTTTGTTTGTTTGTTTTTCCTACGGCTTATTTACTAATTATCTGTAAGATGCAAGGCTAAATGAATAGTTACTGCTGAAAAGTCCCCACTTTCTCAAGTGTTAAACCTGAAACTGCACAGTTTTAGTTCTTTTAATCTAACTCTCTCCAGAGAAAAATAACTTAATGTGACTTTAAAGCTAGATTTTGCATATATACACATAAGGAGATTATGAGGGAGTGGGAATGTCTAGACTCCTCTAACTTGGGTCTGACAACAGGACTGGGTTATTCATGCTGCCTCATTAATGCACCTAATATAATTTAGGAGGCTAGTTTTCCTAGGTGATAGATAGAGACAGATCTTTCTGATGGTAATCTGAGGCTGTTTGCCTTACACTGATTGTGAAGAGGCCAGTGTAATTCCACTCATGATAGATGGTGCTTGGAGGAGTAACCATCTATGTTAGCTACCTCATATTGGGCAGAGAGAATTCCCCCAAAACACCACCGTGCTGCAACCTTTATGCGCACGAGTAAATGACTGAACATAGTCTTTGACTCCTAGTGTGGTCAGCAGATCCAACAGTTGCTTTTGGTGGGACAGAAAAGAAAAAAAAAAAAGTAAGGTGATTGACTGTTTCCTTGGAGTACAATGGACTGTTAATCTATTCCGAGCTTCTGAATAAGGCCAGTAGCACACTGCTGCTTGGGCCTTGTCTTTGGAAGATGCTGTTCTACAGAGCGTCGAGCTCCAAACATCCAACTGAAAATTGCCAACTGAGTAGCTTTTTTCATTGATTTTAGCCAAGGAAATGCATGGACAGTGAATAAGGCAGCTGCTTTAGTCTTTTAACTACCTCTACCCTCAGTAAGTGCTGGAATGCAAAAATCTCTTGAACTCAGTTTGTCTGTAACCATATTAGAAATCCCAGATTAGGTAATGTACCTCTACTGAAGGCAGTGCTAAAGACATCTGGGTCCCTAAAAGGTTGGTTTGTGTTATGCTTTGAGTGGAAAGAGAACAGTGAAAACCAAAACCACTAGATAACAAAAATTCCAAGAAACGGATGTGGTCTTTTGATCTCCTAAAATACTTCCTACATTTGTCAGTTACAATGTAGCCTAATCTGAAAAGCCTGAAAGTAGCAGGACTTATGACTTGGAAGAATTAAGAAGTAGCTTAGCGAAAGAGAAAAGATAATTTATGGAATTCCAGGGTAATTTCAACAAGAGGAGGGCTACTGGCTATTTTTAATACTGCCTTTTGTTAAGAAGGACTGGTGTGAGGCTGCACCTGAACCTGCATACATCAGATGATGACTGCAGCTGAATAGGTTTTACATTCACTGGTTACTCATACTGGTACCAGTAACTCCCAAACCACAGCAATCAACTCAAGCAATGGATGTCTTTCGTGAACACAAAGGAGAAGATTCTCAAGGACACTTAACTTATAACATTGTCTGGGCCCATAACTCTCCCACTGCTTTTGAAAAATGTCCCAAACCATTGCCAAGAGAAATTCTTAACCTTCTTTTCAATCTCATACTGCTGCAGTATTACTCCATGTATCAGTGGATTGGACTAAGGTGCTGACTTGACTGGAGACTGAATAAGTTTCAGTCCTCTACAGTGCAAATCTGGTAAACCAAAGTTAACTGAAGGTAGCACAAGTATTCTAGAGACTCCACTGAGCTTTAAGATCTGTCAGATGATAGAGAGACAAAGGCACTCATGCCTCGACACCACATGGTCTTACAAATACCATTTCTTGTGCTCTGGAACTGACAGCCAATCACTCAGCTGTGGATCAATCATAAGTTATCTCACAACATACGATATGGTGTAGCACAGTAAATAGAAAAGGAGCAGGAAGCTGATTAACTGAAAAAAAGAAGGAATGAGGAAATGTCTCTTACCTGGTCAAGATTGTTGTAAAAATCTATATTGGCTGCACACAGGTATCTCCCAAGTAGAGTCGCATGGGTAGTAAAAATTGTAGCAACAGGAAGTTTCTGAGACCGAGACAGTATTAAACCCACTCCTGCCTGCCACTCATGGAAATGAGCAATTATGTTGGGCTTGTCATCAAACTGACAGGAAAGCTGAAAATAATGAGAAAGAACATACATTATGATGCTCATCATCCCAGCTACAGAAACCTCTTCTTTCCATGCCTTCTTCTGTGTGCTTGCTTTCTCTCATATGACAAAGCAGTACAGAGTTTTAAGTGGTCATGCATCTTGATTCCCATCAGCCCTAATCTTTAGCCCAAAAAGCACATGTGCCTTACTAGTACCTCAGGACAGTATCCTTCCTAGAGTGTTGGGGAGCTTTGGCAAGCACAGTCACTTGTTTCTTTTAACTTGCTCTTCTGCTGCTGAAACTTTTGTTTGGATAAGAAAATCATGAGCACCTATAACAGACAGATGATTCCACAGATTAACAGTTTCCTCTCTTCAGGCAGGCTATGGTAGAGCGACATGTGAAGTCATAGTGCTATCATTAATTCTTTCTGTCTGTCTATATTCCCTGTGCAAGGCAGTACCTAATCACTGACAGATGGCTTGACCAGCTTCAAGAACAGTTTGTGAGTGTGACAGTTTGACTACAGTTGGAGAGAAAAAGGCAGTTTGAGATCCTACATCTAAGGGCACCCAGTGACAAACAAGGAAGTTGAGAAGAAACAGAGGGGGAACGGACAGTAAAGACACATCCCAAAATCTGACGTAGATCAGCATCCCACCCCCAACCGACGGCCCACATTCTCCCAGAAAATATAATTAAAGGACCGCTTAAGATTTTAATTTTAAATACAAATTTGATCTACAACTGGTATCAACTTCCTTAAAATCATAGTTTTCAAACTGGAGAATAGGAACCACAATCCAAAGCTCTTTTGCCCTGCTGACAACGCTGAGGTTTGAGAATCTCTGTAACAACTGTACCTCTTTTAAAAACCAGGCTGTTAACGATCCAAAAATCACAGCATCGTTGGCTTCTCGGTCATGAAAAGGGATTCCTATGTTGCTGACATCCCAAAATTCACCTTTCCACTTGTCCAGATTCCAAGCTGCTGATCCTATATCAAACAGTAAGACATATGGGCTTCCCTCTATCAGCCATCTTCCAAAAAAGACCTATGGGGAAGAGGCAAAGATATAAGCAGAAAATGTAAAAGTAAATGTAAAGGCCAGTTAGCATAACTATTCTCATCCATCAATTCTTAAGTATTGTACATAAGGAATGTGTGATCATAGTCCTACACACCCAGCATTTGTGGTTTTCCTTGCAAAATACATGGAGTAATACTGGACCTAACACAGGGTAAAAGAAAATTACAATCTTTAAGAACATTCTAGTTTTAAGACTTGAATTTTAGTTTTTCATTACAATGTTAACTTTTTCTAATGAAAGCAAGCTTAGGCAGACTACACTTGGTTGAATAATGAGGTCTTACATTCTTATTGAAGTATCTATGCCATTTTTGTTCTTATTTCAAAATAATTCTTTTATTTCAGTCACATTTATTATCAATCTTTCACCATTTATGCTAGATTACTGCTGACAGATTTTGTGGGACAGGTGCTCAGGAACTGTATCTACGATGACATTTCCTCACTCTCTCCAGGCAGCACAGTTGATGTCCTTTGGCAGAGTAGAACGATCAATCAGAAGGTATAATAATAGCTAAAAATCACATCAGCCCAAACCCACAGCTTTCCTACTTTATCTGCATCAGCATAGTTAAACATCTCGAAGAGTATTTAGAACTCCACTGACATAACCTACCTGCCCAACCAGGAGAATAGGCTGAAATGTCGTAAGGCAACACAATACAGATTGTACCAGCCTGCACAGTCAAATTATTTCACATTAATTCTACCACCAAAAAACCCTCAAAAGAAGGCCACCTGGAGAGCAGCACAAAGGAATTGCAGCCACTCCAACCAGGGATCCAGTTTAAGTGCCTCTATGAAAATGCAAGTAGCATGGGGAACAAACAAGAAGAGTTAAAGACGTGCAGAGAACTCCAGGGCTATGATCTTATTGGCATCACAGAGACATGGTGGGATGGCTCCTATGGCTGGAGTGTTGGAATGGAAGGATACAGGCTTTAGGAAGGGCAGGCAGGGGAGATGGAGTGTTGCCTTCTATGTCAATGACCAGCTGGAGTACATGGAGTTCCACCTGGGGATGGATGAAGACCCAATGGAGAGGAAACAGGGAACACAGGGGCAGGTGACATTACAGCAAGGGTCTGCTACAGACCACCTGACCAGGATGATGGAGAAGATGAGGCCCCCTATAGACAAGATAGAAGCAGCATCACGTTCACAGGCCCTAGTCCTCATGGGGGACTTGAACCACCCCAATATCTGTTGGAGGGACAACACAGTGGGGCACAAGCAATCTACAAATTTCTTGGAATGCATTGAGGACAACTTCCTTCTCCAAGTGGAAGAAGAGCTAACAAGGAGAGGAACAATACTGGACCTTGTCCTACATATGCTGAACCAACAAGGAGGAGCTAGTGGGGAATGTCAAGCTCAAGGGTAGTCTCAGCTGCAGTGATCATGAGATGGTAGAGTTCAAGATCCTTAGGGCAGCAAGGAGGGTGCACAGCCACTACCCTGGACTTTAGGAGAGCAGACTTTGGCCTCTTGACGAATCTGCTTGGTAGGGTTCCATGGATAAGGCACTGGAAGGGAGAAGAGCCCAAGGAAGCTGGTTAGTATTGAAGGATCACCGCCTCCAAGCTCAGAAGCAATGTAACCCAACAAAGAAGTCAGTAAAAAAGCCAGGAAGCCTGCACGGATGAACAAGGAGCTCCTGGACACACTCAAAAGCAAAAAGGAGGCCTACAGAGGGTGGAAGCAAGGACAGGTAGCCTGGGAAGAATACAGAGAAACTGTCCAAGCAGTCAGGGACCAGGTTAGGCAAGCTAAATCCCAGATAGAATTAAATATGCCAGGAACATCAAGGGCAACAAGAAAAACTTCTATAAGGATGTTAATGCTAAAAGGAAGACTAAGGAAGATGCGGGCCCTCTCCAGAAGGAAAGAAAAGACCTGGTCACCCAGGATACGGAGAAGGCTGAGGTACTCAATGACTTTTTTGCCTCAGTTTGAACCGGCAAGGGCTCTAACCACACCATGCAAGTCGCAAAGGGCAAAGGCAGGGGCTGTGAGAATGAAGAACCGTATACTGTAGGTGATGATCAAGAACGAGACCACCTAAGGAACCTGAAGGTACACAAGTCCATGGGACCTGATGAAATCCACCCATGGGTCCTGAGGGAGCTGCCAGATGAAATTGCTAAGCCGCTTTCCATTACATTTGAGAAGTCATGGCACTCTGGTGAAGTTCCCACTGACTGGAAAAGGGGAAACATTACCTCCCTTTTTTAAAAAGGGAAAAAAGGAAGACTCGGGGAATTACAGGCTGGTCAGTCTCACCTCTGTGCCTGAAAAGATCATGGATCAGATCCTCCTGGAAGGCACATGGAAAATAAAGAGGTGATCAGTGATAGTTAACATGGCTTCACCAAGGGAAGTCATGCCACAAATTTGGTGATCTTTTATGACGGGGTTACAGCATTGATGGATAAGGGGACAGCAACAACTGTCATCTACTTGGACTTGTGCAAAGTGTTTGACACTGTCCCACATGACACCATGGTCTCTAAATTGGAAAGACATGGATTTGATGGAGGGACCACTTGGTGGATAAGGAACTGGCTGGATGGCCACACTCAAAGGGTTGCGGTCAATGGCTCAATGTCCAAGCAGAAACCAGTGATGAGTGGTGTTCCTCAGGGGTTGCTAATGGGACCAGTGATGTTCAACATCTTTCTTGGCAACATGGATGTTGGGATTGAGTGCACCTTCAGAAAGTTTGCCAACGACACCAAGCTGTGTGGCACAGTCAACATGCTGGAGGGAAGGGATGCCATCCAAAGGGACCTGGACAGGCTTGAGAGGTGGGCCCATGCCATGCCATGCCATGCCATGAAGTTCAACCAGGTCAAGTGCAAGGTCCTGCACCTAGGTCGCAGCAATCCCAAGCACAAATACAGGCTGGATGGAGAATGGATTGAGAACAGTCCTGAGGAGAAGCACTTGGGGGTGCTGGTTGATGAGAATCTCAACATGAGCCAGCAATACACACTTGCAGCCCAGAAGGCCAACTGTAGCCTGGACTGCATCAAAAGAAGCATGTCCAGCAGATCGAGGGAGGTGATTCTACCCCTCTACTCTGGTGAGTCCTCACCTGGAATACTGCATCCAGCTTTGGAGTCCTCAGCACAAGAAGGACATGGACCTGTTGGAGCAGTTTTAGAGGAGGGCCACAAAGATGATCAGAGGGCTGGAGCACCTCTCCTATGGAGACAGGCTGAGAGAGCTGGGGTTGTTCAGCCTGGAGAAGGCTCTGGGCAGACCTTATAGTGCCCTTCCAATAGCTGAAGGGGGCCTACAGGAAGGCTGGAGAGGGACTTTTTACACTACAGGATGTAGTGATAGGATGAGGGGTAATGGTTTCAAACTGGAAGACGGTAGATTAAGATCAGTTATTGGGAAGAAATTTTAAATTGTGAGGGTAGTGAAGCACTGGAACAGGCTGCCCAGAGAAGTTGTGGTTGCCCCATCCCTGGAAGTGTTCAAGGCCAGACTGGATGGGGCTTTGAGCAACCTGCTCTAGTGGGAGGTGTCCCTGCCCATGGCACGGGCACTAGAAGTAAATGATCTTTAAGGTACCTTCCAACCAATCATTCTATGATTCTAAGCAGCAGAGACATATTAACTGGGAAGAACAAGGTACTATAGGGAGACTACTGCAGTTTATACCCCATGCAGAGAAATCTTTTATGCCACTATTCAATCTCCTTTCATTCACCAGCCCGTGGGACCTCAGGGCTTGAACCCAGCCCTGATGTTAGAATTGGTTCAGTAGAGGTCAAGTCTTGAAAACAATGAGGTGAAGGCTCTTAGACCCATTTGCACAAAAAATACAGGGTGCAACAAAGACAGGTGTGTGAAGGAGGGTCAGCTCCTTATGTACTTATTTCAGGCTATCTAGGTTTCTTACTCAGGAAAATGAGGTTAAAGAGCAAGGAGTTTGTGTGAACCCATTCTTCACCTAAATACGAAGTCAGGCTGTGGCAAGGAACACACTTGACCTGCGAAGTTTGGAAGTGTTACTGGGTCCCCTGGTTTAAAGGGATCCATTGTGATGCATAAGCAAAATCCAGACATAAATGTTAATAGGATAAGCATCATTATTTGAGATCAAAGCTATACTTAAGGTACCTGGGACAGATTTGCTGCTCTATGTGAATACGCCAGCAGCACAATGCACATGTTGGGCTGGCAGAGTTGGCTGATTAAATTGAATGCATTGCTGGAACAACAAGAACTGTACACATACAGCATTGCAATTAATCTGCCCCATAAATCTTTAGCTGTTTTCCACACAAAAGAGCATTACACAGCCTGTAGAGACATGAGGCATGCAACAGAGGCAACAAGACAACTTGACCAATCATTTACAAAAATTTGATTAGAAATAAGAAATGGCAGTTGGATTTAGAACTAAAAGTTCCAACCTTTTAGTTTGAACTTCAACCTGAACGATGCAAGCATCACACAGTATTATTGTCCCCAACATGCCAATTAGCATCTCTGAGGAACTCAATGCTGAATGAAAGTGAAGGTGAGTTCTAGATCTCTGATGAAGACTTTCAAGAACAGAGGTCAGATTTCACATGTGTTATCTTCCACTCATTTTCAGGTAATCTATTGTCCTCAAGGGTGCAGCTGCTTGCAGCTTAGTAGCTTGCTCACCAACACAGCAGATTCTATTCCTTTCAGCATGTCACCTTTATAGAAAAAATTCATTTCTAGTTTATTGTTGGAGAAACAGTCACAGAGAGGCTATGAGGTTTGGCTGAGATCACACAGAAAACACTGGCTAAAAATTGTGTAGAAAACACAGATGAACTCACTCCTTGTGCTGTGGTTTAACCTTTCTTCCTCGGGAACAGACAACTAGTTGCATTGATCCAACAGAGCAGATTCTTTATCAGTTGGGTGGTCTTCTTAAGTCCACCTGTGGTTTGTCCCTTTCTGGCTCTCAACTCAATATAATGCCTCCTAAGAAAAATTGTGAGCGAGTGGAATGCTTTTCCCTCTCCAGCAGAAGAGTGTCAAATGTAACATAAGGGTTCAGTCAAAGTAAGGTCATATTATATCTACTAAAATCTCACTGTATTTAGAGACTGGATAGATAAGTCATCAATCCAATTAACCAGACTTGCAGATAAATGACTGTTAAAACCTGTAATTGGATAAACTGGTTCTTCCTCAAAAAGAACCTTTAATGAATTGACTCTGTTGTTCTAACAGTGGATTCTGAGCCTTTCCTATTGTGACATTGACCAGGACTGCTGTGTCAAGTGGAACAGCAAGAGCATTAACCAAAACTGTAATCTCCTCAGAGTCAGCTTTGTTGCCCTGGAAAGCAGTAGCACATCTTATTTACCTGACACCCTTGGCTTTTCATGGTGTCCATTGCCTTCTTAACTGCAGGGTTTGGAGGCTCACATGCTTCCACCTGAGTCTTCACATTGTGCTCAAAATAGGGACCAACCAGAAAATAGTTTTCACCCCATTCATCTGCTGTAATTTTCGCTTTTGTCTGGATCACAGTGTAAATGCCTCCCACTGCAAAAGAAGATCACAAAGAAAAAAAAGGAGAAAGGGGTACACAAGGGCCACAAAGCTCTGGAATAAGCTCCAACCCACTGGTGGATCAGACAGACCTCTAGTAAAATGCCTTCACATATTCAGCTTTTAAGTGAAACCCAGAGTCTATCACATAAATAGATGTTTGGTCTCTTAAATGGGATCAGAGCTTCACTGTACCATTTAGGAGTATGCACTGGTAGCAGATGTGTAAATCTTAAATGACAATTTAAGGCTTTGCTTATTGCTGAGTGGCTGCATATGGCTTCCCTCAATTTCTCCTCTAATCTCAAATGGATGCTTTCTATCCTTAACTTTTATTTTTACCTAGTCTGTGATTTTTTTTTAATTCCTTTTAGTTGGTTGATGTCACACCACAAATGTTGAATGAATACATTATTTCATTCTTATGTTATTCCCCATTTTTTGGAACTTGAAATCTTTACATTCAGACTGTGAGATTCAAATCCTGGGGATCACGCTTCTGCTCTTCCATGCCTAATCTCACTTCTACTGCAAACCAAGTACAGCCTTCTCCTTTTTTTTTTTTTTTGCAGCAGATACAATTTTCAAACATAGCTTTTGTGATGTGGAAATACATGTGGTGAGAACTGAGCTAGCACTTCCAGATTGTTTTACACAAATCACTGAGAGAAGTCAAGGGGCATTGACTACTGACTATAAAATGGATTTAAACCAATACCCTCGAAGCAAAAGATGTCATGTTCCATCACCATTCTAAAGAGTTGTTAAAGTTGGAAGGAACATAGCCCACACTGCCAGTATAAATGTCTGCAGCACCTTCCACCAAAATATTGTCCATTTTAAAAACAAATACAATATAAAATGTACAAGAGAATGCGACAAAAACATCCTCTGACAAGTCAGTACTGCACACAAGTCATACAACTGCACATAGCAAGAATCTTCAGAGATTACCTGGTTCTCCCTAAAAATCTGCAGCAAATGACCACTATTTACAGTACAGCAGCTCAAGTTGCTCAGCACTTTGGGAGATTAGTTCCCAGATTAATTAAACTGAATCACCTGACAGTTGCAGAAAGCCTCCAGCCAAGCCTGGTACCTTGCAGCCCTGAGGAACTGAACAACAGTTTTTAATTGTGCTCCTAGAAAAGAAACTGTGCACTTTAAATCCCTTTCTTTAGAAATATACCAGTTGTTTTGAATGCTTGAAGGGTCCGTAGCCCTACTATTTTAAAATCAAAATGTCTCAGGATTCTAGGTATTTTACAAAGAAAACCAAATGCAGCTGTAACCGTCCAGCTTGCTAAGTAGAATTATTACAATAGATCATTATCCTACATAGTAACTCAAGACCTAAGTATACAAGAATCTTCCAGGTGTATGTTCCTAAATCAGGCTCACAGTTCAAGAATTTTACATCATATAGACATGGAACTGCAGAAGGAAATCTATGCATAAGACTGTTCTTCTCCACTTCATTAGGACTAGAAAGCTAAGAAACTCATTTACAATCACCCTATTCTTCCACAACTGCTCCAGACAGGGATTTAGGTAAATGACACTATATATTCCCTCCAAGTTCCTCTGCTCACAAGCTGAGAGAGACTACTTGAATAACTTTGATTCAGATAAACATCTAATTTTAATCACATGAGACAAGTCACAATGATCAGCCCATAAAGTGATGCAGTAACCATGATCTGCCTGTTCTTATGGGGTGGTAAGTGGTAAACATTTCAGGGCACCGATTTCCTGAATGCAATGAAAAATACTCAGTATAAAACCAAAAAAGTAGGGTTAATGTAGTGTAGAAACCCTTCAGAAGATAGCTGCGATAAAAGCTCTGAGTTACCTGCTCCCCAAACTTGCTTTTGTCTTCTCTGTTACTGTGGAAATACGACTGACAAAGCATGCCTCTGCATAAGCTTTCATTGACAGGGGAGAGAAAATGTGCAAGTGAAGCTACGTATGTGAAAAGTATTGGGCATAATTTAAAAAATAGACATCTTGAACAGAGCGGTGTCTAGAATAATGTATTGGCTTTTGAAATGACAGTTTTCCATAGCAAATTCAAGGAGCACATGATGTATCATTAAAAGATAGCTAATATCTGCTCAGTTACTTTGAATTCCCTAGAAATACCTGTGTCAGTAAGCAATGCATGACGTAGCCTACTGAATAAAAGAATATGTACTAAGAGTACATATTCACTTGGAGCCTAACAGAATTCTCCTATTACTTCCAACAATTTAGTAAACCTCCTTATTCTTCTCCAAAATAATGTTTGACGGTCGTATTATAAACAGAAAACATTTCCAAACAACAGGGATGTACCAAAATGTACTTGATGTTGCAAGTTTCTCTATGCAGCCTCTGAAGTTTTGGACTTTGAAACAGTACAAAACATTCATTCATTTCCATTCTTCCTCTACTTCCAGAGAAAAAATAAGCTGGAAAGGGGAACTAAAATGTTTGGGGAAAAAGGGTTTTATTCATTTAACAGAAGTTTGACTTTTTTTTTAGTGACCTCTTTAAAAAATAGAAGATGAAAACATATTTTTTCTCAGAAAATTTCATAGAATTATTTTTAAAAGCTCGAATGTTTTCATATACATTACCACTACTATGAATTTGTCTAAAGGATTTCTCTGCATCACTCCAGTAATTTTCTTCTTTCCTCATTTCAAGTCCTGGTGCATTATTCCTTTCATATATTTAAAATCCAAGCAACAATTAGGGCCCTCCAGCACAGGCATCAGAACTATCTAAATAAATTAGAAGCCTGCAAGTCAAGAACAGTCTCTCAATATCACATCATGTCTGAGGAAAACATTAGGCAGAAGTGGAGATTTTTAGTTGGAATTTTAGTTATTGTTTGCCTGTTGGGGTATCTGGGGACCATTTTCAGAATAAGGTTGTAAAACATGTCAGGTGAAAAAAAACCACAGCATCTTCAGATAGTAGATGTTTTTCATGTATTTTTGGCTACATTCATGGTCAGGACTCATCAGAAGATAGCAGTTCTCTACATTCTGTGAAATTCTGGCATTCCAGATATGTTCTGAAAGAATACGGAAACACTGAAATTGGTGACAGATGTCCACAATAGAGAACCTATTTGTGTCTGCATCACCCCCAATGCATGAGATTGCATTTGAGATGGATTTGATGTTGACGTACCACCCCATCCTAGAAATGCACTGGGCTCGTGCCAAGTTTATGGCAGCACATCCCCACGCCTCACAGTGGGTTAGTTCAGGTGTCACAGATCACATCTTTCACCTTCTTCCAAGGAGCTTTCACAATGGAAGGATGTTTAACGCACAGGGGGCAAAATGCTGGTCCTACTGACTTCAGGGGATTCAGGATTTGATTTCCAATAGTCCAGATTTTCACCAGAGAAACTGTACGTAGAGCTCTGCTCCAGGGAGAACTGAACCAAGGTTTGTTTTTAGCAGAGCCTTCATTCCAATAGGGATGGAAAAAAAATATTTAGGATTCATCTATCAGTGACTCTTCAGCTAATCTGTTCACAGGTGAATGATGATACAAACTGGCTGTTTGCCTAGCGTTTTTAAGCATTCTTCTATTTTCTATCCACAAGCTGTTAGTATTACAGCAGGAGATACTAATCTAAATATTAATGGAATTATTTTAAAGACATCTTTATAGAGCACAGACCAGATCTTGAACATTCTCATCCCTTCTCATTAATGTATCAGAAAACCACTAAAATACAGCTGTTATTGTAACTTACAGAATTTATCCAGATTAAATACTTACATTTTCAGGGGGGGAAAGGGACTGCTGCCATTACTCCTGCAATGGCCTTTGGTTACTCCCCGTTGACAATTTCCACCTGTGGGGCTTCGGCCACAAGATCTACAGAGCTTGTAGCCACATGGTTTGTGCTCCTGTCCTTAAAGTTATTATTAGTCTTCCTGTTATGGGGGAAAGAAAAGTAGTCTTCCTTTTCCAACAGAGATCTGACTCAGACCTGGCTTTACTGGAGCGTGGTGGCCAGGAGAGAAGGGGAAGAGTGTGAAAAGCTGAGCTTCCCCAAGATTACCATGTGGTACTGCAGTGCCCTGGAGCTCTTCCCTGCCTGCTTTTTCCCTCTTCAGCCAGAGAAACACAGTAGATCCACTTCACAGTATGTTTTTCTCACTACTTTGGCAGGGGACTTTCAATGTAAGCTGATTTCAATGTTACACTTGGTTTAGATGGCAAATTCCTTTTCTCAGGGAAAAGTGACACTGGCAAATGAGACTTCTTTATTTCTCATTCTCTCCTTCAACTACCTTGTCTTTCTTTGCTCGAGACAGAGAAAAGGGCAAAGAAGAGCTGTCGGTGCTTCCCAATGTATATGTCAGAGATTGCCACTTAGCAATGTCCAGGCAGCAGCCAGGACAGAGAATATAGAAAGAAGTAGAAAGCTCTGCCTAGTTCAAGCATGTGTTAACATGATCTAGATTTAATGAAAAGAAAAAAAAAAGAAAAAAAAAAAGAGAGAGACACATCCACTGTACCAGCGGCTGAGAAAGAAGTGATGAGACTCTGGAAATGATGGATACTTGTAGATCTCTGAGCACTGCATTCATACAACTGACTTGTCCTTCCCTACAGCTGCATCTCATGCCTCAGTCCCAACCAGCACCATCTGCTGCTCAGGGAAATCCCAGTAAATGCTCACTCCCCATGGACAGCCTGGCACATGAAGATTCTCTCATAATACGTAATCAGATGTGCTCCA